>NC_041233.1:115109606-115124342 GCF_002837175.3 Physeter macrocephalus
ACGGGCCCAGCCGCTCTGCGGCACGTGGGATCCTCCCGGACCGGGGCACGAACCCGCGTCCCCCGCATCGGCAGGCGGACTCTCAACCACTTTGCCACCGAGGAAACCCACACCCATTTCTTTATTCACATTCACAGCAAAACCTCCAGGAAGTGTTGCCTTCGCTCAATCTGCAATTTCTTTCTTTCCATTTCCACTTAAACCCTTTCTAGTCAAATTCACCCCAATCCTCCGTGGAAATTTTTCTTACAGAGGTCACCCAAACCCTCCACTTTGCTAAAGCGGAAGATGAATTCTCAGTTCTCCTTCTACTTGCCAGTCAGTGGAACTGGAGGCAGTTGGTGACTTCTGCGTCCTTCACGGTCTCTTCATCTGGGTCCCAATTCTACAGTCCCTTGTTTTTGCCTTTCTGCTCTCATCGGCTTCTCCCTCTCAGCACCTCTGTCTGGTTCCTCCTCTCCGCTAGGACCCCTTTCACTGGTGCTTCCCAGTGTTCAGTCCTCAGTCATCTGTCTCCTCTGCTGATCTCATCCTGTCTCAGAGCTTTTGACTTTAAACATTATCAAGACTCCTAAATCCATATAACCAGGCCCATACCACTCTCCTGAAAGTGAGACCCATATATCCAATTTCCTATTTGACAACTCTGTTGAGATTTCTAATAAGCAGCTAAAAATTAATAACATTGTCAAAACTGAACTTCTGATCTTCTCGCTCACCTGCCCCACTCCTGAGCAAGCTCTTCTGGTTGGCTTTCCCGTCTCGTTTCAGAGCTAATCCATCTTCCCAGCTGCTCAATCAAAAAATGAATTCTTTCTTGAATCTTCTTTTTCTCCCAACCCCACATACAATCTATCAGGACATTCTGTTGTCTCTGTCTGTACCCATCATAATCCACATTTTGGGGAGTGAACGTTCTTTTCTATTCTGATGCCCCTGGTTTATAACTTGATTGTATATGAACATTCAGGATTCCTGTTAAGGACCTATTATCTGGAGGGTAAATAGGACTTTTTTTTTTTTTTTTTTTTTTTCCGGTACGCGGGCCTCTCACTATTGTGGCCTCTCCCGTTGCGGAGCACAGGCTCCGGACGCGCAGGCTCAGCGGCCACGGCTCACGGGCCCAGCCGCTCCGCGGCACGTGGGATCTTCCCGGACCGGGGCACGAACCCGTGTCCCCTGCATCGGCAGGCGGACTCTTAACCACTGCACCACCAGGGAAGCCCTGGAGGGTAAATAAATGCTTTCCAGGCAGTAGATTCTGTGTTAAGAGCAAACAGAAAGCCTTTAAGGCTGATGTAAAAGGTTGCATGACATCTGAAAAGTGCCTTCCCTTCCATGTCACAAAGAAAAGCTAAACTTGCATAAATCCTGGTAACTATGTTGTAAACAGTGCTAAGGTTCAAAGAGCAGCTTTAATCATAGCCATGCTTTACACTTACTGGAATTATGTCCCATACAATATCTGAGACATACTGGACTAAAAAAAATATTGCTTGTTTATCTCAAACTCATACTTAACTGGGAGTCCTGTAATCTACCTGGCAACCCTCTCTGTGACACTAGTCACATCTTTTCCAATCTTAATTGTTCAGATCTGCAGAATTAAAGGAAGACATTGTAGTATGTGGGGTGGTGGTTACCGAAGTCAGGGCCGTGGTTTTCCAAGCAGCTATTTTCAAGTGACCTGCATCCAGCAGCTGGTGCCGACGTTTCCTTCTCCTGTGTTTACGTGGGACATGATTCCAAAGTTAAAACACCTCCCCAGTGGAAGAGCTGCCCACATTCCCTCCATCATCTTCTTGCCAAGAGCCTCATGCGCAGAGCAGATCATCCTGCTTTTCATCAGAGGATGGTGGCTGGGGACACCTTCTGACAAGAGGGTGGGCAGGCCACACTTCTGGAACACACGGCTAGCTGGTAATAGGCTAGCTCTATCCGTACCCTACAATCTGTCTACAGTATAACCTTAGAGCCACAGGCTCGCACATACCGTCTACTGAAATGTTTCCCGCTTGCCTGAAGTATGAGGAAACCCCCATTAGAGAAAAACATTTAGAATGTTCTTTAGATTTTAATAGCTGTGTTGTGAGAAAAAGTCCCTTTGGGCCTGTGAATTTGCATATCTTTTATAAATTCTGTAGCCCCCATGTTTTTACAAATGATGGGATAGAATTCCAAATAGGTTAGGCGAGATTAGACTCTACACATTCATAGTTCAGTACTTGTTTTGACAGGAGAGGCAGTTAACTTCTAGCTAAGAACAGACTGAAGCTAGGTGGGGGTGAATCCTGGCTCTGTCAGAGTCATACAGCTGTATCGCCTTGGGCAGGTAATTTAATCTCCTGGTTCCTCAATTTTGTCATTTACAAAGAGGATAACAGTGTCTGCCATATTTAATTATTGTAAGAATTAAAACATGTCAACATGTACAAACCATTCAGAATAGGGTCTACACATTGTAAGCCCCTATGTACATAAGAAAGTATTATTATTATGTGAGGTTTTAGCCCTAAATAAAAATAACCAAAGAGGACTACTGATGTACTTAACATTTTTTGATTTTGTTATTATGAAATGCTAAGGTGTTTTTTTTTGCCCTATTTCAGAAGACAATGAAGTACATATTTCTTAGATGATCTTCGTAGCAGACTTCACAAATTGTATAGTTTATCATGAGAGAATGAAAATACTATGCAAACATCACATTGAGTAGGAAAAGTTCACAGGAATCAGGACAGGAAAATCAAAATTATAACTTGCCAACACCGGGAAACACAACCTGTCAGCCTGTTCACATATACATGTTTGCGGGTTCATGTTGTGAGATCAACTTCCAATCACTTTGAAATTCCTACTTATTTCAGTTTTAAAAGAATGACTTAAACGTGAAGACTCTGATACACCTATCTCTTTGGTAGAAGAAGCAATGATGGTTCCAAAGTGATTTACACTGTTTTAGAGGCAGTTATTTGGGAGAAACCATATGAGGTGCTGTTTTACAGCCAGAGATTCACCTACCAAACTGACGAAGGTCCAGGCAGAGATTCGCTCCCTCCACTAAGGTGGTGTTCCGGCAGATGGTCCACAGGTTGAAGTACATGTAAACTGGCAGCGAGGTGAAAGCGGTGACTCCCAGCCAGGCCAGCATGAAAAGGTATGTCAGCATAATAAACTGCAACAGAGAAGAAGTCGAGACAGAAAACACATAATCTACTGGAAACGAAGAATTTTATGCTTAACTTACATAGCTCGCTATCAAAGGTTTGCATTATTACAACCCAGGTAGGCACTGCGACCTGGGAAGCTGAGAGACGGTGAATATCATGGGTCACGTGAAGAAACCTGCCAGAAAACCGAGCTTCTGATGTGCAAAGGAAGAGACCATCCAGCTGCATCTTAATGCCTGTTTCATTCACGTATTTATCTTAAAAATCTCACCGCACAATTTTTAAACTTTAGAAAACATTACCTGGTAAATTTACAGGGGATTCTGCACAGTGAGTTAAAACCTTGTCAATAACTTTATATTACAACTAAATGGGCACGATTTTATATCATAAATATTTAAGCGACTTGTGTTTACATTTAACATTCTAAATATGATGATTCACAAGCCATTTTAGTATATAATATTGGTGTATATTTCTCCTCCTCCTTTTTAATGACTTCTGTAAACTTTAAATCTAAGTCTTCTTTCATGCATATTAATTTTACCTTTGATTGACTGACTGACGGACCAAGCATTGATATGCCACTCACAGTGTCCCCAGCCTACCTGTCACATTTATTTAGCAATAACAGGGGTCTTAGAGCACATTGATTAAAGGCACAGACTTCTGAGCTGGAATGAGTCTAGGCTGCTCTTTATGTCTCTGTGTCTGCCTCTGCAAGAGAATACCTGCTAAATTGATCTACAATTACAATCACAATTGTAATCTACAATTACAACCACTGCATGATTGTGGAGAGGCTGGAATGAGATGATATGGGAATAGCATTCAGCATCGAATCTGGCGCATAAGAAGCCAAAGTATTGGCTAGTTTTTTTTTTTTTTTAGCTAGTTTTTATTCTAGATAGTATTACTGTGATTACTACTACTACCATCAAATATATATATTTGCCTGAATGATAGGACTCTACGGAATAAGGAAATTAGGCTTCATTTCACGTTTGGAGAAAATAAAAAGAATGAGAACTTCTGCAGTCTGGGAAAGCTATTCAAAGAGGGCTCCCACTCAAGGAGAGAGACTCTAGGAAGTTTGGAAACCACCCCAAAACTGAAGAGATCTTGTTAATGGAACTCCTTGGAGGAAAAAGCCCTGTTTATTAACATTTTCATTATTCACAATTGTAGCTCTCCAGGCTAATTTACAGTCTCAGGAACAATGAGCATGATATGGCCGCTCCAGACCCAGTTCTCCGGAGGGAACTAGTAACTCGGAACCCACGGGAGAGTAATCAGCGTGCTTTTGGCTTCGTCCTCTCTACCTTGTTTTTCTTTCTGTCCCAGGGGATTTTTCAAAAGCTTCTTTTGAAGGTGCTATTCGCTGCGGAACGGGACTTAGAATTCAATAGGTTTAGACTCAAAGTGGCGTAGAGCCCTCTGAAACATGCTGCTGCTTCTTGACAAGGAAAGGAAAGGAACGACTCTTCAACCACACTTCTGACTCATACTTGCCATAATGTTATGGCACAGTAGTAAAGCTGAACGTTACAGAGTAAATCTTTGCTGTGAGAAAATGTTTTTCATGACGACTAGCGCGTAACTTTTGCTCTAAGACGCAAGAGACTTTGCTTTTGAACTGTAGTATCAAGCAGTTACATTTCAGGGAGCAGCAGTTCATAGTCACTCAAGTATCCAAATTAAAGATGCTAAAAATATAAGTCTGTCTTCCTATTTTATGTTTCGCTTAGACTCTGATAATTACTAAGACTGACGAATTATTTAAATTGATCAAGTGTGATTCTAGGTAAAAATTCTCTGTATGTAATAAAATATCTCATGATTATCATAAGTTATTTCTAGCTTTGCACTAGAAGTGGGACAGATATGCATTCTGCTGTCTGAGCATTAAATAAATAAATAAGCTACTTAAAAAAAATGAGGTATAATTGATACATAATATTATATTAGTTTCAGGTGTACGACATAATGATTTGATATTTGTATATATTGTGAAATGATCACCACAATAAGTCTAGTTAACATCTGTCACCATACATAGTTACGAATTTTTGTGAGTGTGATGAGAATTTTTAAGATCTCCTCTTTTAGCAACTTTCAAATATATAATACTGCATTATTAACTATAACCACCATGCTGTACATGACATCCCCAGGACTTAACTTATTTCGTCACTGGAAGTTGGTACCTTTTGACCCCCTTCACCCATTTTGACCAGCACCTCTGGCCACCATCAGTCTGTTCTCTGTATCTTAAATAAGCTACTCTTATTAGAACAATCTCTGAGCATTTGAAAAATTCTTCTGATTTTGAAAAATCTTATTTTTTGCCTTTATTAACATCTATTCAGACGAAACACTTTCTGAAATTTAACTCTGCAATATCTGTTTGGGGGGTTTAGTGAAAACAAACAAAAACTGGAAGAAATAAAATAACCCTGGACTTGACATCAGAGGACTGGATCACTCACATCTCACTTAAGGCTCAGAGTCACTTCCTCATTCACAGACTGGAAATTAGCAGACCTCTCTCACAGGGCTCAGATACGAAATCACTTAACAGTAAACATGGTCCACGGTAAATCTTACTTAGGAAGAAATCCCAAGAGAGGAAGTTGTTTGATTCAGCAAAAAATTATTTTTCATTTCTAAAGGTGAGGTATGGACAGACTAACCTATTTACGTTGCATTTGGTGTTTATTGCCTTGAACAGCACGGAATTTTACTTTCTACATTCAACAGCTGTGGCCCTGTTTATAAGAAAGGAGGGAGGGATGGGTCTTGTGGAAGTTTGACATATAAAGTAGACTCAGTGGCTTTTCTTATTTCAGCCATTGTTTAATATATCACTCACATATTAAAATGCTGACCATTTCCTCCTAATTCTCAAAGAAAAAAAATCTCAGTAAAATTTCCTTGGTTTAGATTAGTTAACTTGTTGATCTTCAATGGTAAAAAAACCACCATTAAATGATAGGGACTGGGTGCCAGATTCATAATTAGTATCCAGCAATCTCATTATCACATCATTATTTGAGTACCGTTTCATCAGAACATGCAAATGACTTTCACAATAGCATCTTCTTGCTATCCTATTCCTTGTTTTGTTTTTGTTTTTACTCAAAATACATTTGTTGATGGTTAGGATTAAATTCAACAAAATTGCTGTGAATTACTTCTTAGTGGCTTAAAATTTTAAAAGAAACATGTAATTATTGCTTTGATCTCAACCTGGATATTCTAATCATTGTTAGAAATTTAGAAGGGAGGGTGAAATATAGAACTGCGGGAGACAAGGTTTTCATAACCTTTGAAAGAAGGCTAAAATAGACGATTGATCCTTGATTATGGAGCTATTGAGATTACAGTGTATTTAACTGGAGAATGACTTATAAAAGGTAATTCATTTTTCATCTGAACTCCTATGAACTTAGGCTTGATGTCTAAGAAAATCAGACTTGGTTGAGCTACAGACTTTCTGGGCAACTTTAGCAGATGTGCACCAAGCCGGGTAAAAATAACATCTTAGAAGTTAGCAGCCCTGATGAAAAAGAGCCAACTGACTCTGACTCCCAAGTCTCTGAGTCTATGAACTATGTAAACACTGAAAAACTAAGCCACATACCGAATGGAATGTTATGATATAATGAACAAATTCAGGCATGAGGCAGACCCAAACTTTAGTGAACTGAACAAAACGGATCTATGCAAACATATACCAAACGTATACTGTTGGGTTCCACTCAGGTTACTGTCTATAAGGTCCCTTTCTCATTAACGTTTCGAGACACAGGATATAAAAGTACTTAGCTAAATCTTACCTCAGAGCCCCCTCATTTCACAATAATATGTTTTCAATGATATTTCCAATGATTTAAAGAGTATCAATTCAATCATGTCCCCACTTGAACAGCAAAAGGAAACAGTGTAAAAAAAAAAAGGAAACAGCTTTAGATTTCATCAAAGGCAGAAATAGCTCCAGGCTTAGAGATACTGTCTCACTGGATGGACATGCACTGAGGGTGCACAGCCTCTGACAGTGCTTTCCAGCTGTGGCCACACGTTAGGATCATCTGGCAAATCTGAGAAAGAGACGCTCAGGCCTTGCCCTTGCCAACTATATCTGTATTTACAATATTCCTACAGGAGATTCTAGTGGGTGTCCAGTGTGCGGAACTACTGCTCTATTGGAATCAATAAAGCTCTCATGAGTACATTTGATGTGAAAACATCTTTGCTATTTATCTTTAGGCTCTTCAGGGTACCACACCTGAAGGAGAAAAAAAAAGTACAATTGGGATGATTTGCCAATGTCAACAAAACAGCCAAATGCACGGATGAGTGAGGGACTGGACGTGAACCAAATTTCAAAATCAAGACTTCCCAAATTCAGCACTACGGAAATTTTCAGCCAGAAAATCCTTTCTTATGGGGAATGCCCTATGCATTGCAGTATGTTTAACGGCATCCCTGGCCTCTACCCGATAGATGCCAGTTGTGTAACCAAAGTTTCTCAATGTCCCCTGGGGGTGCGGTAGGGAAATAGCCCCTGGTTGAGAACCACAGTTCTAATACGAGAAAATGCCAAGTCAAAAAAAAGCAAATGGACACCTGAATATACTATCACTAAGAATGCAAAATGGAACAGCATTAACGATACCAAACTCAGTAGGCCCTGAAAAGTATACAGTGTAAAGTTTGCTGCAGAAAAAATTCTTACATTATTATGTAAATTACTTGAAAATGTGCAAGCATCATCATTGTCAACATCATGGCCCAAAACTATCTTAGCGCAAGTAGTGATCAGAAGCTTTCTTTAAAAAATTATTTGCTTAGTTATAGCCACTTTATCCATAATTGCCAAGACTTGGAAGCAACTAAGACGTCCTTCAGTAGGTGAACTGAGAAATAAACTGTGCTACATCCAGACAATAGAATATTATTCAGCACTAAAGAAATGAGCTGTTAAGCCATGGAAAGACATGGAGGAACCTTAAATGCATATGACTAAGTGAAAGAAACCAGTCTGAAAAGACTACAAAATGTATGAGTCCCACTATATGACATTCTGAAAAAGGCAAAACTATGGAGCCAGTAAAAGGATCACCGGTTGCCAGGGGTTGCAGAAGAGGGAAGGATGAATAGGTGGAACACAGGATTTTTAGGGCAGTAAAACTATTCTGTATGACACTATAAAGATGGATACATGTCATACATTTGTCTAAAGCCACAGAAGTTACAACATCAAGAGTGAACTCTAAGGTAAACTATGGACTTTGGGTGATTATCATGCGTCAGAGTAGGCTCATTAATTGTAGCAAATGTACCACCTGGTGCAGAATTTTGATAGTGAGGGAGGCTGTACATGTGTTGGGGTGGGGGGGAATATAGGAAATTTCTGTACTTTCTGCTCAATTTTGCTGTGAACCTAAAATTGCTCTAAAAAATAAAATCTATTTTAAAATATATTAATTGTAATGCTTTCTTCTTTTTACCTTGCATTGGTCTCATTCATTCAACAAATCAAATTAAAATACTTCAGAATATAACACAGGATCCATCACGAGTTTCCACCTGCCTTATCTAACACTTGGATTACTGCAGTATTCTAAAAAGTTCATTCTAACTAGCACCCTGAAGGTTACTCATGGAACTTCTTTCTATCTTCCGAACCCCAGATGGAAGTCACTCACTCATTAATAATTAAAATATCTCATGTGTCAACAACATGTACTGTATGAGGCCTTGGGGATATACTGGTCAACATCTATGACAGACTTTAACCACCCTCTGTGCAAACACTGTAAGTCACCCATGTTCATCAATGTGCTCAGCATGTATGTGCTTACGGAGAGCTTACTTTTTTAAAAAAATTAATTAATTTATTTATTTATTTTTATGCGGTACGCGGGCCTCTCACTGCTGCGTCCTCTCCCGTTGCGGAGCGCAGGCTCCGGACGCGCAGGCCCAGCGGCCACGGCTCACGGGCCCAGCCGCTCCGCGGCACGTGGGATCCTCCCGGACCGGGGCACGAACCCGCGTCCCCGGCGTCGGCAGGCGGACCCTCAACCACTGCACCACCAGGGAAGCCCAGAGCTTACTTTTTCAAGTGAAAACAGAATTCAAACAAAATCAAATTATATTAAAGATAAAAGCATTACTGGCATCTTTTCCAGCAAACATTACTACAGAGGAAACTTCCTCTTAGTGAATACTATTTTATTATCAATTACATTGTAAATATCTGAGAAATGTATTTTTGACCAAGAATCCCAAAATAGTAATACTAGGCTTAGTCATTCCTCAGTGAACTTTTGAGTTTTATATCCTTAATATACCATTTCCCCATAAGGTAATTTAAAAACATAAACTATGGTAGTTAATCTCAAAATGAGAAAAAGAGATAAAGAAATTGAGTCTCAAAAATATGGTGAAGCTTCATATGTTTTGTAAAATGTTACTGATTTAAAGGCAAAGTCAGAAAAGTATATAACTCTTGCTTTTTTTTAAAAGAAAATATAAAAATAAAGATCTTTTGTGTGGAGATTATTCCCAGTACAGTGGGCATGAAGTTCCTGACTGAAAAAGAGAAGTATCTATTAATCAATATTTTAAAAGGCCATTTGTAATCCAGAGTTATTATTTCATCCCCAATCTAGTGGCCTGTTTATAACTCTTACACGTATGGAAATATCTGAACCAATTTAAATATCTGAACCAATGTAAAAAATTATATTTCTATTTGCAGTGTCACCCGAACATATAAAATCGAGGTCACTCACAGTAGAAGCAGCTACTATGAGTGAATGTATTCAGGATGTTACATTGGGATTCATAAAATCTATGAATTTGAGGACATTTTCTATCTATCCTTAAGATGAATTCCTAGCTTTATTATAAAATTTGCTTGAACAGTCTATACCTGCAAATGACTTTATTTAAACTGGAATATCTTTATAAGCAGAAATGGAAAATTCATTAGTTATGGAGATATTCCCTTAGAAATTTTCAGTGGGCATCAAAGTCTAAGATTTAATTTTATATTAAGTAAATCAGAAACTGAGGGTTTTGAGGATTCTGTAGAAATGAAAATAGAGGTCTATAGAGTATTATCCTGCTATGTACAGTTTATTTATGATAAATTGTATTTTAGCATGATTATTTTTAATAGATCTATTTTGTTTAGGAACACATGGATCAGAGAATGTGTTAATTAATGTCTTTAGTTTTCTTTTTCAATTAATAGTACTTTAGATGTATATGAAATAATGTGATGAGAAAGATACTTTATCTCTGAGTCTTCCTCCCCAAAGTCCAAAGCCCCAGGCTAATCATGAGAAAAACAGACAAATTTCAACTGAGGTACATTCTACAAAATGCCTAACTACTACTCTTCAAAACTTTCAAGATCATCAAAAAACGAGGAAAGTCTCAGAAAAAGTCACAGATCAGAGGAGCCTAAGGAGAAATGACTAAATTGTAGTGTGGTATCTGTATCCCCTGAGTGGGATACTAGAAGAGAAAAAGAACATTTGATTTGGTAAAAACTAAGGAAATCTGAATAAAGCATGGACTTTGGTTAATTATAGTGTTTCTATATGGGTTCAATAATTGTGACAAATGTACTATGTTAATGTAAGATGTTAATAGGCAAAGCTGAGTTTTATATATATATGGAAACTCTCTGTACCATCTTCGTCTTTCTGTAAATCTAAAACTATTGTAAAATTAAAAGTTTATTTTTGAAAAAATACTTTAGGATTTTAAAAGTCATAAATGCTATGAAATTATATCCTAGGATGATCTGATGGATGATCTGATACATAGAGAAGTCTAAAAACGCCACTTGATTATACAAATTTTAAAAAGAAAGGCTTAGCATTAGACTATATTTCATGACTTGAGTAATCAAAAGAACAAAAACAAACAGAAAACAAAACCTTGGCTCAATATTTCGAGAAGTTATTTTTATTTGAATAGAATTCCAATCATGACTTATGGTGACTGGAGAGGAATCAGGATGATTCAAACTTTTTCTTTAATTTTTCATTTCCAGCAGTTTTAAGTCTCTTGAATTAAAAATTCTAACACTAGAAGATTTACTTTTTTCAAGAGATTTTCCCATTTTGTCAATGTCATCTTCTAAGGCTAACTGAAATTTTTTTGTCAAGTTTTATGCCCTAAATCTGAAAAGAATGAGATCCATGTTCTCTTTCTTTGCTATAATTTATGTACCAGCAGAGTTAATGTCTGGATGGTCACACTGAGATTGGTGTACTGTCCCGTATTTACGGTCCAGTTCTGAAATTGTTAAGTGCACGCAGGAGATCCACCTCAGATACCTGTGGCAAACAAGCTCCTGGTGCCGTCTTCCACATGCACTGCTTTTTGAAACATTATTTCTAAATATTACCACTATGCCTGAAGCAGTTTATGTGCCCCCTCACCTACCCCCTTTCTCCCTACTGAGAAAGTGTTAAAGTGCATTGTTATAATCTGAAACAAATCATGTTGCCTTCTTCAGGTTAGAGTTGGAATATCCTAGAGAGAAACTAAGCCTTATTCTAGGAACTTGGCAGTCTTGGATCAAAACTGTTATTATCTTTTTAATTTACTTTCGAAGATACTGGATTTTACAGACAGACTAGAAGGCAGAGTTCCTTGATGACAACTTTACTTAGGAAGTTACCTTAGAACTCTTTATTGGCAGTCATCAAAATAGAAAACTACCTTCGATGACTGAGCTATTTCATATCCCACAGAGCATCCTTGTCTTGTAAAAAGAGATAATTCATGATTGTGGATAAAGGTTAAAATGAGGACATCTCTGCAACGAAGGAACTTTCCAGTCATCAATGAATGATCTCACCAAAATGTAAAACGAAAGTGACTGCTGAATTACTAGCAACTCTCACAACCAGATAATTCTCCTATGACGTCAGCCCAAATAAAACATAAAATGACAAGGCAAATCCTGACCATGAGTTTAGTGACATGGGCTCTGTGCCAGATGCTCGAATCCAAATCTGGCTCCACTGCCCACTATGTACTCATCTCTTGCTGGCAGATTCCTCATCTGTGAAATGAAGGTAACTAGTATTGGTATCTACTTCACATAGTTTGGAGGATCAAATGCCTTAGTGTTTCATAAAGTCCCATGCATAGCAACTGGCATATGTAAGCACCTGACAAACATTTCCTATTATTAATACTGGATTTATTATTAAAACTTAACTTTAAGCTATGAAAATGAGCCAGGAGTCATTACATAGTGAATAGACGTAAAGGTAGTTCTATAGAGTGCGTCTTATGGACACTAGTCTAATATGCTGTAGTCAAAATCTATAAACATCCGAGGCTAACAGGAAGGATTAAGATAAATACAGTTGGCCTCCCTTTTTGACGTCCTTGGATTTAACCACGACGAATGGAAAATATTCTTTAAAAATATCCCAGAAAGTTCCGAAAAGCAAAACTTGAATTTGCCACCACACCAGCTACTATTTCACAGCATTTACACTGTATTTACAACCCATTACAGAGTTTCCTTTGTATTAGGTAGTATAAGTAACCTAGGGATGATTTAAAGTATACGGGAAGATGTGTGTAGGTTATATACAAACACTGCACTTTTTTATTAAAGGGACTTGAGCATCTGTGGATTTTGGTATCCATGGGGGTCCCGGGACCAATCCCCTTGGATACTGAAGGACTATAAATAGAATATGTTTCTTCATCTGTAAAATGGGGGTAACAAAAGTAACTGCTTATTTTTGTTGCTTTAAACGTTGTGCGTGGCATACTGTTGCTGTTATAAGGCACATTGTTATGAGTTGAACTGTGTTCCTCCCAAATTCATACGATGAATTCCTCACCCCCATACCTCAGAATGCAACCTCATCGGGAGACAGGGCTTTTACAGAGGTAAGCAAATTTAAAATGAGGGCCCTAATCCAATGTAACCGGTGTCCTTTAGAAAGGGAAATTTGAGCACAGACATGTAGACAGGGAGAACACCAGGTGAAGATGAAGGCAATGATTGAGGTGATGCTTCTATCAGCTTGGATCTCCAAAGATTACCAGCAACCAGAGGCCAGAGGAACAGATCTTCCTCAGAGCCCTCAGAAGGAACCAACCTTGCTGACATCTTGATCCTGGACTTCAAGCCTCCAGAAACGGGAGACAATAAATTCTGTCGTTTAGCCATTCAGTTTGTTGTACTTTGTTATGGCAGCTCTAGCAAATGAATACATATACTTTCAAAAATTGTACTGCTTTGTATAACACTTAGAGCAGGCGGATTTATGGAAAATAAATGTATTAATTTCCACAGAGAGTAGCGCATTTAAGAACTCTCTTACTTCAAAAGTGTTGGGCTTTGGGCTTCCCTGGTGGCACAGTGGTTGAGAGTCCGCCTGCCGATGCAGGAGACACGGGTTCGCGCCCCGGTCCGGGAAGATCCCACGTGCCGCGGAGCGGCTGGGCCCGTGAGCCATGGCCGCCGAGCCTGCGCGTCCGGAGCCTGCGCTCCGCAACGGGAGAGGCCGCGACAGTGAGAGGCTCGCGTACCGCAAAAATAAATAAATAAATAAATAAACGTGTTGGGCTTAAAAATCTAAAGTATCAGAACAAGCACAGATAAATTCTGAGATCCATACTTCTATCATAAAACTAATGGGAAATTTTTAGAAATAAGAAAAGAGTGATGGGTGTAACAACTAACCCATGATTTCAAAATGTGCGCCACTGAATGCCTCTCAAGTTACAACCGAATAAATATATATTTTTTTGGTTTAAAAAGTTAATGGGGAAGAAATTCAAAGAAAATAAATATTTCTATATTCTTTAAACTGAAGTTCACGTTTAATGTATTTAGTAACATGTTTGACTTGTGTACGCAACTTAGGGCCATTTGCCATTGAATTTAAATAAAATCTGTTACTTAAAATATTTTAGTAACTTTTCACATGATCTTAATAAACTAGTTAATGGTTCTTACCCCCCAAAGGTTAATACTGTGCCGTTGTGTTTTATGTGCTTCACATTAAGGATTTCGAATGACAGCATTAAAAATTTGAAATGAACTTGAAGTGGTCTTGATACTGCATGAGAAGAAATGCATAATGCAGAGCAAGTTATGCTTTCAAGAGTATTCATCAGGAGAAGAGAATATCGATTAGCATCTTGTGTTCAGTGATCTAAAGCTGCTGTAAAATTAACTGCGTCTGTGCACCGTGCAGAATTGCATTTTGTGAGTAGAATCAGTTACTAGTAACCATTTTACATTTTATACAGCATAGAAAAACAGGGATATAAAAATAAGTTTCTTTCAGTACTAATTCTGGAAGCTTATCGTATAATAATAATATGGTTGTTCCAAAAAAAATTTATTCCACCTATTAATATTACTCAGAATTCCAAATAGAAATTCATTAATATATTCAGCTTCAAAAAGACATTATTTTTAACATCTTTATTGGAGTATAATTGCTTTACAATCGTGTGTTAGTTGCTGCTGTATAACAAAGTGAATCAGCTATACATATAC
>NC_041233.1:115124804-115140933 GCF_002837175.3 Physeter macrocephalus
CTGTCCTGCCACTAGGTTCTTCAGAACCTTTTTTTTTTTTTTTTTTTTTTTTTAGATTCCATATATATGTGTTAGCATACGGTATTTGTTTTTCTCTTCCTGACTTACTTCACTCTGTATGACAGTCTCTAGGTCCATCCACCTCACTACAAATAACTCAATTTCGTTTCTTTTTATGGCTGAGTAATATTCCATTGTATATATGTGCCACATCTTCTTTAACCATTCATCAGGCACTTAGGTTGCTTCCATGTCCTGGCTGTTGTAAACAGTGCTGCAGTGAACATTGTGGTACATGACTCTTTTTGAATTATGGTTTTCTCAGGGTGTATGCCCAGTAGTGGGATTGCTGGGTCATATGGTAGCTCTATTTTTAGTTTTTTAAGGAACCTCCATACTGTTCTCCATAGTGGCTGCATCAATTTACATTCCCACCAACAGTGCAAGAGGCTTCCCTTTTCTCCACACCCTCTCCAGCATTTATTGTTTGTAGATTTTTTGATGATGGCCATTCTGACTGATGTGAGGTGATACCTCATTGTAGTTTTGATTTGCATTTCTCTAATGATTAATGATGTTGAGCATCCTTTCATGTGTTTTTTGGCAATCTCCGATAAAACGTTATTATTTGTTTTTCCTCTGCTTCCACGGAGCCCTAAATCCTGCATGAGAGGGTTGCAGGGTTGTGCACTGCGCAGGGCACTTCCAGGCAGTGGAGCCAGAGTCCCCTTTTTGCAGGGGCTGGACCCCTTCACGGAGGCCATGTTGGGACAGCCCGCACCTGACTCAAAGGCCTCGCCCGCGCGCTGCATTGCTGCTTTTGCAAGACACACAAGAGTGCAGCTCTGCTTCTCCCTCCATTCTGCTCATTCCTGGGTGCGGAGGGGTGCTAAAGGCGTGGGTGGGGTGTTCTGGGGGGCTGACTCCCTGCTGCCTCGCCTCTGGAGGGACCCACGCAGCTGCTGCCACCCTTCTGGGCTGTTGGGTGGGACTGGTGACACAATTGTTGCTATTATAGGAAAAAATGTGGCTCATTTTTGCTTTAAAAATTCTTATCTGAGATAGCTTTGAAGTGTCAATGGCAAGCGGATAATTAGTAACGGCACACAGATAGGTGTTTTCTTCCATGACTTTTTGCTTCTGCATACAATCTTATGCAGAAATTTCACACTCTCAATGAAACAACCTAATCAACTGCACTCTTCCTGGCGAAAGGTCACTCCCCAATGGTAAAAGAGACCCCTTTTCTCTATGATTTCACTAGTGTTTTAGAATGATGGACTCTTCAAGCTAGAATGAGCTTTAGAGATGATCTAACGTCTTTATGTTGTAAGAGAGGAAACTGTGATCCGGAGAAGTTAAGTGCCTTGCTAAGATATACGAGTGGTGTTATAATGATACTGTCCCAATTATAAGAAAAAGCCCATCATTAACTGAATTCACCATAGTCTACTGGCAGAGTATAAATGAATCTAAAATCAAACATGCCTTCTTAATAGAGAAATCCCTTAGGTATCACTGAAAATTAGCCCACTGAATATTCATATTTTACTTATTAAATTAATTCAAGCTCTTTTTTTTTTTTTTTTTTTGTGGTACGTGGGCCTCTCACTGCTATGGCCTCTCCCGCTGCGGAGCACAGGTTCCAGACGTGCAGGCCCAGCGGCCATGGCTCACGGGCCCAGCCGCTCCGCGGCACGTGGGATCCTCCCGGACCGGGGCACGAACCCGCGTCCCCCGCATCGGCAGGCGGACTCTCAACCACTGCGCCAACAGGGAAGCCCTAATTCAAGATCTTTACACTTCTTTTGGGTCTGTAATTTGATATTACTGATCCTAAACACTTAGATAATACAATAAACATTGTCCCCCAAAAGAGTCTTACAAGAAATTTTCACAGCCGCAACTACAAATACCCACAACACAGGCTATAACTATTTTATAAGATTATTATCCTTATTGACACTGAGCGAATATTAGAACTTGTTACAAGCTGGTGGAAAAAATGGTTGGTGCTTAACAGGTATTTTTGAACTTTTCTGTAAGACTGAAATAAATTGCACCATTCCTTATTAGAGGCATCTTACTTAATAGGAAATATATGCTGTAATTACGTAGATATTCTCATATAACATTGGGAAATAATAAAAATACATTGGTCAAGGATGGAAGCTCCAAAGTTCATTTTATGAAAATTATTCTGCATAAAAATGTGAATGTATTTTTAACATATTACTCTTAATTTTCAACAGTCTTGTGCTTTAATAGATATACATGCATTTTCTGTGTTGCATTAGCTCTAGACCATAAGTTTAGCTCGTTACCGTTAAATATCATATCAATAACGATTTAAAATCTAAATTAGTATAATAGAGTAATTCTTACCTTATGTCAATATTAAACAGAAATTGCATAATATAGTTCCCACCCAAATTTACCGTAAAATACATGAAACATGTATTTAAGGAAGAGAGACATGCGCTGTTATAAGCTGCAGATGGATTTTTCTGTTATTTTAAATACTGTAGGGGAAGCCCAAAGCCATTTGGGAAACATAGATCATAAATCAATCAACAGTTTGCTGCCTCTAGAAGCAAGATGAGTTGTGCTGTACATGATTTGAGAATCTGAACCTGAATTTTCACATGGAATCGTTATTTTGAAAATACTGTTAAGATTTAAAATAGCGGGGCTTCCCTGGTGGCGCAGTGGTTGCGCGTCCGCCTGCCGATGCGGGGGAACCGGGTTCGCGCCCCGGTCCGGGGGAACGGGGGTCGCGCCCCGGTCCGGGGGGATCCCACGTGCCGGCGCCCCGGTCCGGGGGAACGGGGTTCGCGCCCCGGTCCGGGAGGATCCCACGTGCCGCGGAGCGGCTGGGCCCGTGAGCCGTGGCCGCTGCGCCTGCGCATCCGGAGCCTGTGCCCCGCAACGGGAGAGGCCGCAGCGGAGGGAGGCCCGCATACCACAAAAAAAAAAAAAAAGATTTAAAATAGCCACCAGAGCAGAGAATGTTACTGTGTTAAAAAAATAACCCTCCAGTTCTTAGCAGATGAACACAAACACCTGTGTGCTCCTGAGATAAACCCACATTTAACTCCTGAGCAAAGACAGGTAACGTACCCACGCACTCACGCATCTGCCACACGTGGTGATTTTGAAATCCCCGTAGAGATCCTTGATGGCCCCAGTCGTGAAGAAACCTTCCACCATCAGCAGAATGCCGTACACAAAGAATGCAGCTGCAACGCCATAGATCACATACTTGAAGATGTCAATCCTGGGAAGAAAAGATGAAGTGGTTTAGTTCAATAACTCTTCATGGCTGATCTGCAGCAATTGACGCCCACGCGCTCAGGGTTCCTTTGGAAGGAAAGCTATGGAGTTTTTATGTTCATAATGGGGGTTGGATTTTAAAACATTTTTGCTTTATATGCCTAATGTGTGTACACTTTGTTCTGCCACTTCTAGTATCTGCTGACAAGGGTTTTTCATGCTTGTAAGTTTCTTCCTCTTCCCCTGTACCATCCCCCATTCCCTTAATAAGAAATGTTCAAAAGGTACATGAATGAAACTGTAAAACATCCCTGAAAGACACATTGATTTTTTTTGTAGTGACATGCTTTTACTTCTTTCTTATTTTCATTTGTATATCTTCTACAGGTATTTACTTTGTGGTTTTTACCATGGGGCTTACATGAAACATAGTTAACCATCTATTTTAAACTGATAAATTCAATCATATACGTGTACTTGAAACGTTTGTTTCTCTCCCACACACACTTTGTTATTGATGTCACGAATCACATCATGCTATATTATGAACCCATTAACATATTTTATAGATTTTTCTTATACTTTTGTCTTTTAACTTCTATGCGAGAACTTAAAGTGATTTACACGCCACTATTACAGTATTAACAGTATTCTGTATTTGTGTATATATTTACCTTTACCAGTGAGCGTTATACTTTCACAGATTTTTGTGTTGCTATTTAAAATCCTTTCATTTCAACTTGAAGGACTCCCTTTGGCATTTCTTGTAAGGCAAGTCTAGTGGTAATAAATTCCCTCCGCTTATGTTTATCTGGGAAATTCTTCATTTCACCTTCATATTTGAAGGATAGTTTTGGCAGATATAGTATTTATTCTTGGTTGGCAATTTCTTTCTTTCAGCAATTTGAATATATCATCCTACTCCCTTTGCCCTGCAAGGTTTCTGCCAAAAAATCCGTTGAGAGTTTTATGGAGTTTCTCTTGTAGGGGACAAGTTCTCTTGCTGCTTTCAAAATTCTTTCACATTTGACAATTTGATTATCATATGCCTTGGTGTGGATTTGTTTCAATTTATATGAGTTAAGAGTCTACAGAGGTTCTTAAATCTAGATGTTCATTTCCTTACCCAGATTTGGGACGTTTTCTGTTGTTATTACTTTAAATAAGTTTTTTGCCCTTTCTCTCTTCTTCTGTGAGACTCCCATAATGTATACATTAAGACCGTTTGGCTTGCTTCACTCGTTTCCATTCTTTTTTCTTTTTGTTCCTCTGACTGGATAATTTCAAATGACCTGTCTTGGAACTTGCTGATTTTTTTCTTCTGCTTTATCAACTTGATTTTGAACCCCTTTAGTGAATTTTTCAGTTCATTTATTCAGTCTCCCAATTTTTCTTTTCTTTTTTTTTTTTTGTGGTACGCGGGCCTCTCACTGCTGTGGCCTCTCCCGGCTCCGGACGCGCAGGCTCAGCGGCCACGGCTCACGGGCCCAGCCGCTCCGCGGCATGTGGGATCCTCCCGGACCGGGGCACGAACCCGCGTCCCCTGCATCGGCAGGCGGACTCTCAACCACTGCGCCACCAGGGAAGCCCCAATCTCCCAATTTTAAAAACTATTTTGTATCTTTTTGTTGATATTCTCATTTTGTTCATGCATTGTTTTCTTGAGTTCATAGAGCATCGTTATGACAATTTTTAAAATTCTTTGTCGGGTAATTCATACAGTTCTATTTCCTTACAATCGGGTTCTGGAGATTAATTTTGTTCCTTTGTTCTGGTCGTGTTTCCCTGTTTCTTCATGTGTCTTATAACTTAGTATTGGGGTCCCGCATTTGCAAAAGCAGCTACCTCTGCCAGTGCTTAAGGAACTGGCTTTGTACAGAAGAAGACCCTCACTAATCGACCTGCCTAGACATCATGCGGGCCTCTAAAAACTTTGGGGGGCAATGGGACTTCTAAAGGCCTGTGAGTGCAATTTTCTCAACTAGAGAGGCTTCCTGGTATCTTTTTCAGGATCTCATAATCTTGCTTCTTTTGTGCTTGCAACACTACAAGTTCTGGTTCTACAGCAGCAAGCTGCCCTCATCTCTCTTGTTCTCAGTGGCCAACCAGCATCCGAAGTATGCCAGGTCCCCATCAGTGCCCTGAGCTAGACACCTGCTCTGTCCGCGCTCTGAGTGAGGCAAAACAGAAACCAGTTCCTTGGGCAGCCCTCAGAAAAGCCAGAACGTTGGATGAATGCTCCACTCTTCTCTCTCCCCCCCAAAGGAGAAGTCACGATCCAGGGCATTCTCACCTGGCCCTGGCTTGGGGTTAGGGACTGAGGCAGGTAAAGTGAAATTGGCCGCCTTACCCAATTCAACGTGACTGTTCTTGGCTTTGTGTTTGTCTGGGGTACTGCAACTTCTTAATAAAAGGAATAAAAGTATTTCGGTCTGTATATCACTGATAAATTGGTGTTTTTCTGTGGGAACAAGCATTGGGACGTCCTACCACCGCCTTGCTGACATTGCGCCTTCCAAATTCATGTTTAATTCAATTCAAGTTCATGTGTACATCATCTGGTTATTGACACTAGAAGTATAACTGCAAATTATTGATGACAATTACATAGCAATCACAAACCCTTTGCTTTTATCTTTCTTAAATTCAGCTCAAACACTGTGTAAGAATACCTGGTAGTAAGTACTGGCTTTAGTAAAAAGGTGTAACTGTTGATTAATTTCCTATGGTCTCTCTAAGCGATTACCACAAACTTGGTGGCTTGACACACATTTATTTCCTTACAGTTCTGGAGGTCAGAAGTTTGAAATCACTTTCACTGGGCTGAAATCGAGGGGTAGGCAGAGCCTCACTTCTTCCAGAGACTCTAGGGCAGAGCGTCCTTATACTTCTCAGCTTCTAGAGCTGCAGCTGCATCCCTTGCCTAGTGAAGCCAGTAAATAGCTCCTTGTTTCTGTAGTTACAATGCCTTCTTCTCTGGACAAATATTTCTCTACTGCCTTCTTATAAGGATTACTTGTGTTTGGATTTAGGGCTCAGCTGGATAATCCAGGAGGATCACCGCACTTCAAGATCCTTAATCACAACTTCAAAATCTCTTGCATATAAAGTAAATCTCAGATTCCAGGGACTAGGTTCTGGATATCTTTGGGGGTCATGATTTCAGCTGGCCACAAGCTATACTTTCTTGAAGCTGAATGTTAATTTCTTGACATTCAAAAACTCTTACATAAAGTTTTTCTTCCAACAATCTGAGGATGGACATTTTCTAATGTTACATTCCAAAATGGATTTCAAAATTAAATCATCATAATATTTAAATTATAATATATTTGTCATTATCTTATTGGCTTGAATCCCTCTGTTTTATCACAAAAAGTACTCTTTCTTGTAAACATGCAATATACACTGATTATGTGTCCACTGTTGGATCAGATAGAGAACCATAAGAAGTCTTACCTTCACTGTACTATTTTTGCTTTGCAAAGTAAGAATCCATATTATTTTACTTCTAAAGGAAAAAATGAAGGCACTTAACCTCCTTTCTAAATGCAAACTTTCAAATTTGACAATGTTTCTGTAAACCACTGTTTTACTGATTTTAAAAGCAATCTATATTCATTGTAGAAAAAAAATGAAAATAAAACCGGAAAAACAGACTATTCACTGTTTATTCTCCCAATTTTTTTATATGAATTACAATTAACTACATGATACTATTACACAGTTTTATCAAGATATTTTTTAAAGATTATGGCACAGTCTATTATCTGAAGGTTTGACATGTTTTACCACTTCTCTACTTTTGTTCAGTGGTAGGAAGAACAATGCCGCTCCCAAAGATGTCTGCGTGTAATCTCCAGAACCTATGAATATGCTATCTTGTTGAATGGGACTTGGCAAATGTGATTAAATTAATGATTTTGATATTCAGAGATTATCCTGTGTTACATAATCACAGGGTCCTAATAATTAGTGAAAGAGAGGTGTAGGGAAGTCAGGGTCAGATTCAGAGAGAAGTCTGAAGATGGTCCACTGCTGGCTTTGAAGAAGGAAGCGGGCATGAGGCAGGGAATGCAGGTGGCTCCGGAAGCTGCAACAAGTCCAAATAGTGCAGCCCTGCCAACACCCTGATCTGACCCCATTTCAATAAGCCCAGTGAGACCCATTTCAGACCTCTGACCTCCAGAACTGTAAAAAATTAATAATTGTGTTTTTCTAATGCACGAAGTTTGTTGTAATTTGTTACAGCAGTAATAGGAAGCTAGGCATCACTATTACAAACATCATTTAAGATAAATCTTTGGGCAGTGTATGTTGTTTCCCTGGCACAAATTCCTAGAAATTTTTAAGGCATGTATTGTGAAAATGGTGTCCAGAAAGTTTGTGCCAAAATAAAGATGCACTGATAATAAGTAAGAGGGCTTATTCTCTGTTTCCCAATACTGAGTATTACCATTCAATTTTTCTCATAAATTAATCGTTAAAAAGCAATGGTATTATCATTTTAATTAATTTTCTTGGTTTAGCAGTGTGGATGAACATATGTTTACAAGCTATTAATCATCTGTATTCTTTAAGAAATATGTTTTTATATTTGCCAACTTTTTTACTAGAATATGTATCTTTTTGTTGAATTTATTCTGGTTATTAAAATTAGGAAATCTTGTTATATAAGTGGTAAATATATTGCTCAGTTTTTGCACACCTTTTAATTTTTTATAATACTTTAATGAGTAAAATTTAATTTATATTATGTCAAATCTATATATTTTTCCCTTGTGATTTCTTATATTGCTTATATACTTCTTGCCCCGTAAGTAAAATCTTAAATCTGTATTTTCTTCTAGCTTTCACAAATTAGTTTACTCTTAAATTTTAACTTTAAATCCACCTGAAAAAATTTTGGTAAAAACTAGAGTAGGAACATACTTTTATATGTACTTATAAGTACATATAAGTACTTTACAAGTACTTATATGCATGTCTGTGCCAATGCCATGTAATATTAATTACTGTAGCCCCTCAACTCTCTCTACTTCATTAACCTAATGCATCCTAGAAATCAGCTCAAGTACTAACTACCACTACCTGATTCATATCTGCTGAGTCTAATGTGGATGGCACTTTGCTGACATATCTCTCCTATGTCAGTAAGAGAGGAAAAATAATTTGTCTTGTTTTACTCTGTATCCCTAAAGATTAGCACAGTGATTGGCACACAGTATAACCCTGTATTTTTGCTGAGTAAATGAATTCATTAAAAAACAAACCAGACAAAAGATAGACCTGAAAAAAAATCTGAATATTTGAAAACAAGAACATTGTAGAAATGTTCTGTATTCTGAGACAAAACCTCTTTCCCTATGAATTGAAATCCCTTCACCCAAATCTCTCTCTTTGAACCACAAAGAACAAAGCAAATTTCCTTTTCCTTGATAGCCCTTCAAATATTCTTAGAATGAAATCATCATGTTCTTATTTGTAAATATTTTTTCTAGAGTTGCCGTATTCCTAGGTTTTAGAAAAGAGAACAGAAATTAGACCTTTGAATTCGGATCCAGTCTGACACTACAGGTCCTCACCTACTCTAGTCAAAGAGTAAGTCAGTAAGAGTGTTATGGTAAGTAGGGTGTGTCCAGGGACAAACAGACTTTAGGAAGCATGACACTGGGCACAGTCTTACCTTCACTGTACTATTTTTGCTTTGCAAAGTAAGAATCCATATTATTTTACTTCTAAAGGAAAAAATGAAGGCACTTAACCTCCTTTCTAAATGCAAACTTTCAAATTTGACAATGTTTCTGTAAACCACTGTTTTACTGATTTTAAAAGCAATCTATATTCATTGTAGAAAAAAAATGAAAATAAAACCGGAAAAACAGACTATTCACTGTTTATTCTCCCAATTTTTTTATATGAATTACAATTAACTACATGATACTATTACACAGTTTTATCAAGATATTTTTTAAAGATTATGGCACAGTCTATTATCTGAAGGTTTGACATGTTTTACCACTTCTCTACTTTTGTTCAGTGGTAGGAAGAACAATGCCGCTCCCAAAGATGTCTGCGTGTAATCTCCAGAACCTATGAATATGCTATCTTGTTGAATGGGACTTGGCAAATGTGATTAAATTAATGATTTTGATATTCAGAGATTATCCTGTGTTACATAATCACAGGGTCCTAATAATTAGTGAAAGAGAGGTGTAGGGAAGTCAGGGTCAGATTCAGAGAGAAGTCTGAAGATGGTCCACTGCTGGCTTTGAAGAAGGAAGCGGGCATGAGGCAGGGAATGCAGGTGGCTCCGGAAGCTGCAACAAGTCCAAATACGGATTCTCCCCTGGAGCCTCCAGATGGAGCGCAGTCCTGCCAACACCCTGATCTGACCCCATTTCAATAAGCCCAGTGAGACCCATTTCAGACCTCTGACCTCCAGAACTGTAAAAAATTAATAAATGTGTTTTTCTAATGCACGAAGTTTGTTGTAATTTGTTACAGCAGTAAGAGGAAGCTAGGCATCACTATTACAAACATCATTTAAGATAAATCTTTGGGCAGTGTAGGTTGTTTCCCTGGCACAAATTCCTAGAAATTTTTAAGGCATGTATTGTGAAAATGGTGTCCAGAAAGTTTGTGCCAAAATAAAGATGCACTGATAATAAGTAAGAGGGCTTATTCTCTGTTTCCCAATACTGAGTATTACCATTCAATTTTTCTCATAAATTAACAGTTAAAAAGCAATGGTATTATCATTTTAATTAATTTTCTTGGTTTAGCAGTGTGGATGAACATATGTTTACAAGCTATTAATCATCTGTATTCTTTAAGAAATATGTTTTTATATTTGCCAACTTTTTTACTAGAATATGTATCTTTTTGTTGAATTTATTCTGGTTATTAAAATTAGGAAATCTTGTTATATAAGTGGTAAATATATTGCTCAGTTTTTGCACACCTTTTAATTTTTTATAATACTTTAATGAGTAAAATTTAATTTATATTATGTCAAATCTATATATTTTTCCCTTGTGATTTCTTATATTGCTTATATACTTCTTGCCCCGTAAGTAAAATCTTAAATCTGTATTTTCTTCTAGCTTTCACAAATTAGTTTACTCTTAAATTTTAACTTTAAATCCACCTGAAAAAATTTTGGTAAAAACTAGAGTAGGAACATACTTTTATATGTACTTATAAGTACATATAAGTACTTTACAAGTACTTATATGCATGTCTGTGCCAATGCCATGTAATATTAATTACTGTAGCCCCTCAACTCTCTCTACTTCATTAACCTAATGCATCCTAGAAATCAGCTCAAGTACTAACTACCACTACCTGATTCATATCTGCTGAGTCTAATGTGGATGGCACTTTGCTGACATATCTCTCCTATGTCAGTAAGAGAGGAAAAATAATTTGTCTTGTTTTACTCTGTATCCCTAAAGATTAGCACAGTGATTGGCACACAGTATAACCCTGTATTTTTGCTGAGTAAATGAATTCATTAAAAAACAAACCAGACAAAAGATAGACCTGAAAAAAAATCTGAATATTTGAAAACAAGAACATTGTAGAAATGTTCTGTATTCTGAGACAAAACCTCTTTCCCTATGAATTGAAATCCCTTCACCCAAATCTCTCTCTTTGAACCACAAAGAACAAAGCAAATTTCCTTTTCCTTGATAGCCCTTCAAATATTCTTAGAATGAAATCATCATGTTCTTATTTGTAAATATTTTTTCTAGAGTTGCCGTATTCCTAGGTTTTAGAAAAGAGAACAGAAATTAGACCTTTGAATTCGGATCCAGTCTGACACTACAGGTCCTCACCTACTCTAGTCAAAGAGTAAGTCAGTAAGAGTGTTATGGTAAGTAGGGTGTGTCCAGGGACAAACAGACTTTAGGAAGCATGACACTGGGCACTGAAATTGTGACACAGCTTCAGGGAAGACACCGTCGTCGAGATCATCACCATTATCATCCCATCACATTAACCAACAGTCCTACAGCGCTTATGATGTGCCAGCCCTGCTCTCATTGTTTTAAAATGGCAACTCATTTAATCTTATAACACTTTTAAGAAGTAGGCAGCGTTAATGAGTCCCTTTTACTGATGAGGGACTAAGGCAGACAGGTTCCTTAACTTGCCCACGGTAAGATGGGTAGAAAGGGCCAGAGACCACAGGAAACAAACCAGGGCGTGTGGCCTCAGAACCAGTGCTCTTACGCACCACACTACGATGTCTATCTAAATCCTCCATGGTTATGTATTTGGGTTTGTTGCTGTTGTTTCATATTAGTGGGTTTTAAAAAAAACATTCATTTGAGGACTACTAGCCTGGCTGAAATATTGCCTAAGGAGATGCTTACTGTTTATTGTATCAGTAGTTAGAAATTCAGTATGTTTTTTTAACCTACATTCTAGCTAGAACTGAGATTACTTTTTTTTTTTTTTTTTTTTTTTTTTTTGCGGTACGCGGGCCTCTCACCGTTGTGGCCTCACCCGTTGCGGAGCACAGGCTCCGGACGCGCAGGTTCAGCGGCCACGGCTCACGGGCCCAGCCGCTCCGCGGCACGTGGGATCTTCCCGGACCGGGGCACGAACCCGTGTCCCCTGCATCGGCAGGCGGACTCTCAACCGCTGCGCCACCAGGGAAGCCCTCCACTCCAATTTTGATAACGGTTTTCCATTTCATTAACTTCCAGGGTATAAACATGAACTACAAGTAGCCTTAGAGATTTACATGCACCTGAAGATAGTTGAGAGCAAAACCAATGTGTCTACGATATTTTAACTGAGCTTACTGCCTGCTTTTGTTTCAGGCAAACAGGGAATAGTTGTTCTGTGTGCATTAACTGTCAAAGAATTCACTATCTAGTAAACTCAGTTTTTGATGCACTGACCTCTGATCACAGTCATAAAACTTTGAAATAAAATAAATTTACGCTGAAAATCAATCCTCCCCAGATCCTGGATTCTCACTATATTTGGTCGAAACCAAAATCCAATCCCTGTCTAATAAATTATAGGTTTTTTTGGTGTGTGAATAAGGCTGTCCCTTGCTCTGTCCTCAGGAGAGTTATTCAAGAAGCCAAGTCACTTAGAAAAATTCGTGGTTTGGATTGTTTGATATCTAATTTCCTGAACAGTTTCCGTATTTCATTGTTCCATATGAATCTGCTTTGTGGAAGTAAAATACCTATCCTACATCTTGGTCACTTATCAAGCGAAATCTAGGGACACAATAACGTCACCCTGGCAAGGGGCTCTCAGAGGAGAAAGTGAACCACAAATCAGAACGCAGATCTCCTCATCACATTGCACGAAGCAGCAGAGCATTGAGCCGTGTGCATTTAGGGGGCCCATGGCTATACCAAGCTAACAGAGGTGTAGTTGAGTGTAGGAACATCCCCTAACGGGGGCAGCAGGTTAAGTTACACACTCACTGTCCCAACAATTTGGAGCCAACAATGACCACGGACTTGAGAGACTACACTAACAGATTAGGGGATAAAACGCTCTGGGAAACCAAGGAGATGAGGGGGGAACAGAGTGATACTTGAAAACATACCAGCAGGTCACAAAATATTTGCGAAATTCACTCTTTTCACTCTGTTTGGAGATCCCTACATCTCAAATGGAATATGACAAAATGCTTTAGTGGGTGACATCAGCTGAAGATGCTACACTTCAGTTCACCTGCTATGGGGCAGGGCTCTTGGTGTTAGAATTCTGTCTAAAATACAGATCACAGGAGAACAGAGATGATTTGCAAACTTATTTATGAGAAGTAAGTTTTACACGCTGGAAAGATGATTAATGAAATGGAGGAGGCATATTCCAGTGTGTTTGCCCTTCCTATGTCCCCCTGCAGACTTGGATATTGACCACGTGGAGACAGGTGTGTGTGTATATTTAAGAGGAAGGATGCAGTGGAGAGATAGAGAGAGAAGCTGAGACAAAGAAGGGAGTCCTGAGGACCTTGGGTGGAAGACGGGGGCTTAGGCAACTTGCTTTATCTCTTCGTTCCCACACCCAGAGAACAGGTTTCTTTTCCTTTATAAAAGTATATGAGGTAGGAGCGCTTAATTTGGCTGAATCAAGCCTGAGAACTGTGGAGACAAGACACAGACCCTGTAAATGACTAAAGTTGGCCAACAAGTCTTCTCTTCAGACTCATTCTCTTACACATTCTTCTCCAAACTTACCTTAGCTTATTTTCAAGGAAGCTGTATTGCCTGCAATCGCGTCTCTCACTCACTTCTGCGTCCCAAGTCCTGCTTTGACTTCCCGTTGGCCCCTCACCGTATGGAGTCCGCTAACAGCCCCGTAAGGCAGCCCCCACAGAGTAAACGCTACCTTCCTCTCAACTGCTACGTGCCTGGAAGGTACCGCTTGGTACTCATCAGACTCGGTAGTTATCTGTACACACCTTCCCTCTGTGTTTTCACGAACCGTTTGCCGACAGGGAGTCTTAATTCATTTGGTAGCTCCACGGGGTCTAGGATAAGGAATTTTAGTTATTTGAAATATGAAAAGAGAGATAATTTGAGCACTTGCTTTCATTCCAATGAAAATGGTTTTCTTCCCATGCCAAAGATGCATTCCTGATTTCACATTTAACTCCCAATATAAGAGACCAAAGGTAAAAGTTCCAAATTAAGTATATGATCTCTGATTTCTCTGCTGAACTCCCACATGTACTACCCTTCAGAGCTGTAGTTGAGGTCTGTGATCTATTAAGGCTGGTTGTCTAAATGTTAAATAAACATCCTGACAATTGGTTTCTGATCGATTTATACAACCATCCCATGCCAGTTATTAGGCTTATGATTTCTTATAAACTTCTATAACTAAAGGTAGCAATTTGGATGTAGCCTAAATATAGAGAATCTGTAGATTTTAAGGACATCTGTGGTAGCTTAAAATAATGCACAGTGAAAACATACTTTGTCCAGTGTAGGCTGAGATAAAACTGAAAAGAAAATGTCAGTATTATCACACGAAAATATAGCCATGCAATCACTGTCTTCAGGCCCTCTGCAAACCAACCTGCAATAATCCAAAGCATTTTCAGATAGTTTAATTATATTCCAAATGATGACTATCTTTCATAAACTCTCAAGGATCAATTCATGCTACCTACCTGATTCAATGGAAACTGGTAAACTGTCTACTATGGGTTTAAAAAAATTTCATTTAATGAATAACGCTAAATTTTTGGAACTAATTTGTAAAATAAAGTTATATTGGGAAATATAAGTGATGTAATTCCCTCATCTCTTCTATTTTCCTGATTTTTCAAATTTGCTATTAATTCTTCATTTCCATTTATCAGTGACATTGATGAAATAAACTGATGCTTCCAAGTTAGGGACTATGTTTAAATAATTTAACTTCTTATCTGAGTGGCTAATCAACATCCACCCCCTCTTAATCACTGTGTGTGTGTGTGTGTGTGTGTGTGTGTGTGAGATACACTTGGTTTGCTATATTTCTTATTTTACAACCAATATCGCTCAAATTTTAAGTGCCAACATATTTTAGATAAACATAAATTATTTCAACTTTCTTTTTTCTAAAAATTTTGCTATCTCTATGTCCGTGGGGACGTGCCTTCCAGCCCCCAAGGAGGGAATTCTTGCTCTATTACTTGATAGAAACGTGCATCTCTTTTCACTTCTCATTTTCATTTTTCATGGAACTCAGCAACATTAATGAATAAAATAACAAATACAATTTATGAGCAATACTGTGTTCAAGACAATCTGACTTCAGCTGATGGATTATTTAAAAAATTTAGAAATATGATGTATCTTCTGATACTGGAGTTGGAGAATAGCTATCTTCCATCTAGAATGGTGTCCAGGGTGACCAAGGGTTGTCTTAGATTAGGGTCTTAATAAGCTTATAGTTTACCCTGTCAGAAGGAATTGCCCCGGGTGAATAAGAAGTGTGATTAACCTCTTTTCGCGGAAGTGGTAAGAGCAAAAAGCACCGTCATCCTAACCAGCCATACGACCGTTCCGGTTTGTAACTCTAGAAGCATCTTATGCCAGAAAGAAGTATGTATAAATTAAGAAGTGTTGAATTTATTGAGAATAACAAAATAAAGCAACGTGAAAAACATTATAATCACATAGTATCCAGAAGCATGAAATCGATTTAAGAAGTTGTACGGGCAATACACAATACAATAGAAAGTTTACTATCAGCTGAGCTTATAAAATAAAGTGAGTAAATAATTTATTCTCTTTTTGTGGGCAAGAAATCACTGAATAAATGACCCGAATTGGGAATTTATTTGGAAAAAAAATTCCTCTGTAATTCAATCTTAAAATTTTGCTCTCTGGAGACTCAGGCAATATGGGACTGAAACTTGAACACTAAACTCTTTTCTACTTCCAGACTATGTTTGAGTTACGTTTTTTAAAAAAATATTAACATCGCCGTAGTTTAGTGATCCCAGGAGTTTACGTTTATGGGTAAAATGTACATTTTAAGCAAAATTGGTGCTTGCAAAAAGGTGCTCAATATTTCTTATGTTTATCATTTTACAGAAGTCAATAAGACCCTTTCACAATGTTCACTTAGGTAGTCACATCATTTCTAGGAGGCAGGAAATAATGATGATATCACACCCATGGTTGAGTTAAAATTTTTTTTTTTTTTTTTTTTTTTTTTTGTTGCGGAGCACAGGCTCCGGACGCGCAGGCTCAGCGGCCATGGCTCACGGGCCCAGCCGCTCCGCGGCACGTGGGATCCTCCCGGACCGGGGCGCGAACCCGGTTCCCCTGCATCGGCAGGCGGACGCGCAACCGCTGCGCCACCAGGGAAGCCCAGA
>NC_041233.1:115141316-115154796 GCF_002837175.3 Physeter macrocephalus
GCTCAGCGGCCACGGCTCACGGGCCCAGCCGCTCCGCGGCACGTGGGATCCTCCCGGACCGGGGCGCGAACCCGGTTCCCCTGCATCGGCAGGCGGACGCGCAACCGCTGCGCCACCAGGGAAGCCCAGAGTTAAAATTTTTTTAAAGTTGGGAGTAGCCACAGAGTTTGGGTGATTTTCCTAGAATCAGCAGCAGAGCATACATTTATACCTGGCTCTGATTCTATATTCTGTTCTGTTCTGCTAGAACAGCCTCTGATCAAATTAGAAGAGTGAGAGAAATACAAGTATTCCACTGAATGGTAACTGAATGTTGGATCAAACTTTACAGGCAAATTAAAACACAAATTAAGTCCAGATTAAGTTGGCCTCTGATCTTCTGCTGTGTACCTTCCTGTTTTCACAGTAAGGGTCAGCGTCCTTTTGGCTCACGTATATAGCCTAAGAGTACTTTTTCTTCTATATAACCCTGCCTCACTTAACTCTAGATCCCTATGTATTCAACACACAGCAATGTGCACACACATTCTCAAAATAACAAGCGATACCAGAATGACCTACATGGTAAAGACGTCCAGCGTATCTCCCGCAGTTCTGGCCATCTCAAAGTAGGTTTGCAGGATGTTAACAGTTCCAGAAAGAGCTTCATGACCACAGCCGCAGAATAGGGCAACTCCAGCGTACAGCAGGATGGTGGCAATCAGAGAAGCATAGGGAATGCCTCCCAGGCATTTAATACAGCACTCAAAACACCCTGCAAAAGTCCAACAGAAAAAAAGTTAGAAATTCATATTTTTATTAATCTAATTGAACTTTTTTCCAGACTTAAGCATTATGGAAAACATATTTGCATGTATAGATGACATCAGGTCAACCATGTAAAGCAAGTCCTAGGGTGTCCTGGAAGGTATAAAAATCAAGTTTCTTAACGATAACCCCATGCTCCACAGACAGGAGCATGATTACTTCTGCTGAGGGCTTCCTCTTCTACCCCCAAGCCAGAGAAGTCCTTCCTTCCCAACTCAGTAAGATACTGTCAGAGTAGAAAAGAGAGACCTGGACAGGGTTAGAATCTTGACTCCACCACTGTGTGTTTTGGGGCAAGTTTATTCTTTTGAATTCATCATTTGTAAAAAGGTGACAGTAAAGCTTTCCCTCAAATGTTCTTGTGAGCATTAAATGAGTTAATACAGAAAACAGTGCACGACTGGATAAAGAAGATGTGGTACATATGTACAATGGAATATTACTCAGCCATAAAAAATAATGAAATAATGTCGTTTGCAGTGACATGGATGGACCTAGACATCGTCATACTGAGCGAAGGAAGTCAGACAGAGAAAGACAAATATCATATGATATTGCTTATTTGTGGAATCTTAAAAAATGGTACAAATGAACCTATTACAAAGAAATAGAGTCACAGAGGTAGAAAACAAACTTATGGTTACCAAGGGGGAAAGGGTGGTGGGAGGGATAAATTGGGAGATTGGGATTGACATAGACACTTTGCTATATATAAAATAAATAACTAATAAGAACCTGCTGTATAGCACAGGGAACTCTATTCAATACTCTGTAGTGACCTATATGGGAAAAGAATCTAAAAAAGACTGGATATATGTATATGTAGAACTGATTCACTTTGCTGTACACCCAAAACCAACACAACATTGTAAATCAACTATACTCCAATAAAAATTAATTAAAAAAATAAAATAGTGCATGACACACAGTCACTACTCAGTAAATGTTACATCTACCATCATTGGATGTAATTTTAACTTATTAATATTAAGTATTGCTGTGTTATAATATGGTTTCCAAAAATTGACCACAGTAATTACTTTTGCTTTTTGAAGTTTCATCAGTTTAGTCCTTCGTTTTCAAAAGATGGCTTTAAACTAGTCTGAAACATCAGATAACCTTGGTTGTTAATATTCAAAATAAGGATCAGAATTTTCTAGTCAGCTGTTAGGTATCTTCTTCTAAGGGATTAACTAGAAGTGTTTGAGTATATATGTTTTGCAATAACAAATACTGATGCGATACTATTTGTCAGACACTGGTGAGAAAGGAAAGTTTAGATTAGAGGCCTGGCAACTAAGAGGAACTCCTATGTGATCTGTTTTACCTCTGTCCACCTCTGTCCTTCACTGCTTCCCCACACATATCCTATTCCAAAGATTTCCTCCTACTTCTCTCCTTTTGCAAATTTTTGATCAAATTTTCTTTTATAATGCTGAAACTTCTCAAACTCTCTCCGTGTAATTGACTTTTTCTTTCTTCAGAAACAAATAACAAATGATATTGGAAAATGGATTGTTACGTATTGTACTTAATTAAGTCATGGAAAGATCTGTGTGTGTTTCCTTGAAAAAAATATGGCTATTATTTTTTTTTGCAGGTTCTTATTAGTTATCTATTTTATACATATTAGTGTCTACATGTCAATCCCAATCTCCCAGTTCATACCACCACCACCACCACCCCGCCACTTTCCCCCCTTGGTGTCCATACGTTTGTTCTCTACATCTATGCCTCTATTTCTGCCTTGCAAACCGGTTCGTCTGTACCATTTTTCTAGATTCCACATATAAGCGTTAATATATGATATTTGTTTTTCTGACTTACTTCACTCTGTATGACAGTCTCTAGTGTGTTTTATCAATAATGCATGTATGTTTATAGCAATATCTGAAACACGCAGTGACTGCAAAGTTCCTGTGTGGAGTAACTTTACACTCAGAAGGTAGGCTAGTCTGCTATTTTAATATTGACCATTGAACTAACCTTCTTAAGAGAATCATGGATCATCTCGTCTGTCCCAGGAGCGGTTAAAAAGAAGTCTGAACACCTCCCCACTTCCATAGCTCTTGCTTTTGCATAGGAAGAATCATTTCCTGAACTTCCTGCCCCCGACACACCTAACACACTCAACACACACACAATGTAGGGAAGTGGAAAAGGTCAGAACAGCTTGACACTTCACGTGATAGGAAGAAATCTCACTGGCAGATGGGTGAGACCAGTGTGTGTAGTACCTGAATGTCACTGAACACAGTTTCGAGTGGAGATTAACAGGGTAGCAGAAAAATCTTTGGACTAGTCTCTGTCTCTCCATGTTGTAAAATTTTCGTCTTACTGATCATTTAAAAATAAAGAGAAAAACTAAAATTGGTACCAAGCCAAAGAAGAGTTACTCCTACTTTGGCAAGTGCCCCAAACAGCCCCATGATCTCAAATCCCAGTCCTTTGTGATTTCCTCCCTATTTTTCAAGAATCTAAGAGTGAAGACTTTCTACTGCAGACACTGAGGTGTCAAAACCAGATGAAAGTATCCAACAAAACCCTTAAGAGTAGGAGTCAAATATACAGGGGAAGAGTCCAAACACCAAATTCGTAGATAGGAATTACCTTTGCTGATCCTACACTTACAGCTTTTAACAGACTAAAGATAAAATCAGAATGAGAATGGCTCAGGAGCAAATGAAGTGGTAAGCCCACTGATGGTCACCAAACTGCCATCGAGGACTTCTGACTAATTTGGTTGCTAATTCAGAGTCACTTTCTGCTTATTCCATGTTTCCTCTACTGTGGTTTAGCTGGACCAATACTAGCCTCCATGCAAGCAAGCTTAGTTATTTAGACTATATATGCGCAGTGGGAGGGGACACTATATATTCGTGTTGTATTCTATAGCATTAAGTATAGCTTTAATTGAATACCGCTTTTTAAATTTAGAAAAACATGAGATAAATTTCAATACTGAGAAAACCCAAATTGACAAGCCTGAGTTAATAGGCATTTCTGAATGAGTCTAAGATCTCCAAATTATGATGACCTTTCTTTTAATATAAATTTGTTTATTTTATTTATTTTTGGCTGCCTTGGGTCTTCGTTGCTGCGCGCGGGCTTTCTCTGGTTGCGGCGAGCGGGGGCTGCTCTTTGTTGCAGTGTGTGGGCTTCTCATTGCGGTGGCTTCTCTTGTTGCGGAGCACGGGCTCTAGGCGCACGGGCTTCAGTAGTTGTGTCTCGAGGGCTCAGTAGTTGTGGCTCGCTGGCTCAGTAGTTGTGGCTCGTGGGCTCTAGAGCTCAGGCTCAGTAGTTGTGGCGCAGGGGCTTAGTTGCTCCGCGGCATGTGGGATCTTCCCAGACCAGGGCTCGAACCCGTGTCCCCTGCATCGGCAGGTGGATTCTTAACCACCACGCCACCAGGGGAGCCCCAAGATCTCCAAATTAAATAGAAATGTTTCTTTTACTTTCTATTTAAATGCTGTCCCTTAAACCTCTCAGGATTATATTACCCCTACAGATAAGCACAAATTCCTCTAAAACTCCATTACTGCCGGGTCAGGCTAGGATCTTTCCATTTCAGTCCGGATCCTCTGCAAAACTTTTACTCAAAGTAAGAAGCTTCAAGCATCTCATCAGGTACATTTTGCACCATAATGGGCTGGATCCTAAGCGCCCTCGGTCTTCCGCGGTCCCGAGCTGCTGTTGCATTTTAAAGAAGGCTCTCAGACCTCCCATCTGGGGAAGCAGCGCACCATTTCACAGTACTCCCTCCAGCTGCCAGAATCCCACGTAGCTGTTGGCAAGGGAGCTTCTTTCCTCCCACAGCGAGGAACAGCCTTGGCAGAGCTGCAGAGTTACCATAGCAACCGAGCTCCGGGGTCCTGGATATGCTCTCAACAATCATCTTTTAAGGCTGAGGACTCTGCTCTACCCATCACCATGTTTTTACTGCACCTCAAATGAGAAACCACTCTATTAAATGAACACTAGTGAAAGCATAGTAAGTGGAATGCTGGCACTGGAGAAAATACCTTTCTCGAGAAAACTCTCTATTAAAAACAATACAATTACTTTGCACAGGAAACATTTTCAATATTAGATATGATGATTGATTCTCAAATAGAGCTGGTGGTTGAAATACTGAACCCAGAATTTACATGCTATAGACATACCTGTGTACACAAAGAAGCATTTCTCATATCCAGTTCCTGTTTGTATTTTCTCACAGTGAATTAACACTATGCTTTTACTTTCACATAAAAAGAAGAAATTACGAGACTTTCTTTTCAACACACTCTGCAACGTGTCTGAAAATTTCAAAGAAAATAAAAGCTCTTGAGATAGTCTCTATTTTTTAAAAATGAGATACGTGCTTAATTTGCTTTCATTTAAACGTTGTGAAATAAACACAAGCCTTGTTCACTCCACAAAGTGCACCAAAATAAATAAAGGAAAAAGACCTTAAGTAACAAGAAAAAGAGCATGAGAGACAGACAATTGAGAAGAGAGGCCAACATAATGGCAGATCCTGGAAGAGAGACTGCCAAGAGACTGACAATGTATTCACTGATAAATTTTTCCCAACGTCGTTTACCAATGAGTAGATTCTTTCTCTTCCAACCTACCATATCACCTTTGTCATTATCAAGTATGCACAGAGGTCTGAGTCTGTCTGTGGGCTCTCTATTCTGTCCCATTGGTCTATTGTCTATTGGTCTGTCCCCGGGCCTTGGAATCTGTCTTGGTTTGTGGTGGAGAAAATTCCCCAAACTTGCTCATCTTCCTCATGTGTATCATGCTGTTCATGGATGGCTCTATTGCATTAACATATACATTTTAGAAACAGTTTGTCTGATTCCACAATTTACTTTATTGGGGTTCTGACTGGTATTTTGACACTGATTTTGCATCTAGAAATTTTGCAAAATTCTTTTTTTGATCCTCTGAATTATTTTGATTCTGGGAATTAGTTTAAGTTTGTGTTGATAATCATCTCATCTGTGAAAATTTTGAGCTTTGTCTCTTTCTGTTCATTATTTATACCTTTTTACTGATCTTTCTCTTCACTTCACTGTTCCTTTACCATTATGTGTGATGTTTGCCATTGGTTTCTTGGTTATAGAAGGTCTCTTCAATTTTGAATTCCATACCAGGCTTTTCCCCATCTGTTGAAATAATTTTATGTTTTCTCTTTTTACCTGCCATTTCAATGTTTTTTTCAATTTTCAACTAAATGTATTCCTGAGAAAATTCCAACTGAGTCATACTGTACTTTGTAATGCATCCTGAATTTGTCACGCTAACATTTTGTTCAACGCTTTTGTATGTATCAATTCATTCCACAAATAGTTATCAGGGCCTCACCAGGTGCCAGGCACTTCACTAATTGCTGGAACTGTGGAATTAAGTAAAATAAAAAAAAACTGCTGCTCTCGTTCTAGAGGTGGGAAACAGACAATAAACAAGATGCAGAAGTAATATGTGTGAGAATGTGAAAAGTGCAAAGAAAAGCAAAACATGGAAGAGGGGTAGGGAATATCAGAATAATTCAGGGAAGGAATAACAGAGATGACATTTTTTAAAAGATGGGAAGGAGGTAAAGGAGCCAGGCAAGAGACTCTCTGGGAGCAGAGGGTTTCCAACAGAGGAAAAGTACATGTGAATGTCCTGCGGCAGGTGTGTGTGTAGCTTATTTGGGGAAAATCTAAGAAGTCAGGGGCGGTAAAACAGATTGAAGCTGAAACGAAAGAACATGAGATGAGATGATGAGATGAAAACTGCACTGGGTGAGGACAGGGGTGTTAATGAACGTGACTGACATCTAATTTTTGCTTTCTTGCTTTGGAATCAAGTTTATACTAGCCTGGTAAGGTGAGCTCCTTTTTCTACACCCTGGGGTTGCTCCCATCAGGTTTAGCTGCATAAGAAATATTTGGTAGAACCAGCCGGTAAAACCATCCAGGCCACTTGTGTACTTTACGGGAAGAAGTTTACTGGTCTAATTAGTTACAGAACTAATAAAATTTTCTATTTCTTCTTAAGTCTGTTTGCTAATAAGTTCAGTGTTGTAGGCATTTGTAAACTTATTATAAGATTTAAAACTTATGATGAAGTTTTATGTAACTTTTATAGTATTTTTAACTTATTCATCACCTGCATATATTTCCTTTTGTTTTCCCTGATGACTTCGATTCCCTCCCTTCTTTCCTTTCTTCCTTCCTTCTTTCCTTCCTTCCATCCGTTCTGACCCCACCTCTCTTTCCTCCTCTTTCTCTCTTTTCTTTCTCTATCCTTAAAGTGCATCAGTCAGAAGAGCATGGGTTTTGTTCTATGTTTGCTACCCCCAAAAATCAGTGACTTAAAACATCACATTTTATTTTTCAATCAGATGATAATATTTCCATCCAAGGTTAGTAGTGGGGTTCTCTGACCGTTCAGAAACTCAGGCTGATGAAGGGGATGTTACTTTGAGCACTGCCAGTTGTCACATCAGAATTAAAAACATCAGGAAAGTCTCTGACAAATATCCGCGGCTGCAATGATAGTGCTATTTCTACTTGCAGTCCAGTGCCTAGAAAGTCACATGCCTCCCCTCAATCACACAGAACAACAAGTGCAATTCTACCATGTTTGCATAGGACGGGGGTCCATAAATACTTAGGCAATAGCCTTAATGGCTATTGTAATAAGTAATGCCAATGGGTTTTCAATATTATTATTCTTTTCAAATAACTCATTTTGCGTGATTACTTCATGCTTCCTTAATTTCTGTTTTTTTTTTTTAAGTTACCCTTTTATTTATTTATTGGCTGCTTTGGGTCTTCGTTGCTGCGCGCGGGATTTCTCTAGTTGTGGCGAACGGGGGCTGCTCTTCGTTGCGGTGCACAGGCTTCTCATTGCAGTGGCTTTTCTTGTTGTGGAGCATGGGGTCTAGGCGTGTGGGCTTCAGAAGTTGTGGCACGTGGGCTCAGTAGTTGTGGCTCACGGGCTCTAGAGCACAGGTTCAGTAGTTGTGGCGCACGGGCTTAGTTGCTTAGCTGCTCCGCAGCATGTGGGATCTTCCCGGACCAGGGCTTGAACCCGTGTACCCTGCATTGGCAGGCGGATTCTTAACTGTGCCACCAGGGAAGTCCTTTAATTTCTGTTCTTAAATTACCTCTTTTGTTTTCACTTTCTATGGGTGTAGTTTGCTCTACATTTCATCATGTCTTGAGATGGATGCTGAGCTATTAATCTTTAGTCTTTCTTTCTTCTTTTCTAATACAAACATTTAAAGAGATAAGGTTCCCTTCTAAGTTTGCTTGAGTCAGTTCCACAAGTTCTAATTTGTAAACTTTTCATTGTTGTTCAGTTATTAGAATTTTCTAAAGCCTATTGTAATTTGTTTCTGAAACGTAATTTATTTATATATTTGTTTTCTTTGATTTTTTTGTTGGTTTCCAAATACATGAGGCTTTTTTTCTATTTTTTGGTGTGTTTTGTGTTTGTATCTTAATTGCACGGTTGTTATGCAGAGAAAATGGCTTACGGGGCGGCAGTCTTTTGGAATTTATGGTGATTTCCTTTAGGTCAAAATTTAGACTTGAGTTTCCCAGTCTCTAAAGGTAGCAGAAATTAAGGTCACAAACTCACAGGAAACCCGGCCTGTGAGCTGTCTCAGATTCTGAGGCAACATTTTCCCCCCTCAACCCACCCAAGGTAAAGGACAGGTAACTTTTTTCTGTCCTACACAGAAATTTTGTCATCATTGCTATTCTGTTTATTTTTTGTTTCATCTCATTTTGTTTTCATGGTTTAGCCTCCTGCAAAAGACTTTTATTAGAGCCCTGGATGTTGCACTGTATATCTCAAGTTGATTCCCTGTCTAGGAACTCAGGCTGTTTCCTAATCCCTGCTTCCAGGATATCACATGTAAAGCCAAGAAGACAAGAACATCAAAGTGACCACAGAGCCTGCCGTTAGCTCAGAGCTACCTTGCTTATCCCTTTGAACTCCTCTTTACTTTATTTTTGGCTTCTGAGGACTCTGCTTACTCTATGGCAAGTGTACCAACGTATACTTATATAAGTAAATATATTTTAGTTAGATCTACATTTTAAACATGTATATTTTAAATACACACACATATTAATTCCACAATTTAAATTGCTTTACAAAAGCAAAGTTTTCTATGTTTTTTAGTCGACCACACTGCTGCGAGCTCACTCTTTATTACAAAGGGACAACAAAAGATCACTAGGTATTTGAGGAACACCCCCAACTTGAAAGAAGGAAACAAAAATAAATAAACACAGAGGGAGCTCAGAGAAATGAGAGGCAAAGCAGGCAGCACACACGCACGTTCCTATATTCCCCTAGGATATAATTAAACACACTGTATTCTTGAAATAAGAGTGGATGCTAAAAATAGGTAACCGCAAAATAATTAAAAGCTCTTATTAAGTAAGAATATGATAGCAGAAGTTTAAGATTTAATGGACGGGCTAAAAGACAAAGAAAAGGAAATCTATGTCAAAGAACAATAAGATGGAGATGGAAATTGGACAGAAACGATGAGCAATTTAGAAGATCAGATGAAGTCCAATTTCGACCTTCAAAGAGAATGAGGTCCGTCAAGAAAACCAAAGAAAATGAAGATTAGCCAATCATCAAATACTGTGAAACAGTAGATCAACTCTAGAACTGAAGATCGCGCATCTCCAGATGGACAGGACTTTTCTTCATGGGCTGGTTTCCTGGTCCTTACACACACACACACACACACACACACACACACACACTGCTTCCCCTACTGCCACGCGATACCAAGAAGAAGAGAGGCCTGGGATTGGATGTGTGGCTCTTCCCATTACAGCAAGTGGGGTCACGGAAACAAGCGTCTTAGACAAAGCCATCGTCAGACAAGGGAAATGGGAAGTTATCCACTAAAGGGAAAGCAGATGACTTTTCAGAGGACTGTTTTCTGAAGACTTGTAACAATGCAGTTTGGCCTTAGGATCCTTAAGGGTCTGTGGAAATCTTAGTGGCATGGAGCCAACCTCACTTTCTCTTATCCTATTATACAAGGAAACATGTCCCGTGCATGGAAAAAGTATAGGCACCATTAAGTCAAGACTTGACTGTACTAGGTTTATTTCACACGCTCATTCCTTTGTTCCGCGTCTTGCTAGCAACACGGGCACCGAATCACTACATCAATATACAGTGAGTGTTTTTAAGCACCTACTAGTTCTACATACTGAGTCTACAGGAGTGACAAAAAATATGATCTCTACCTACTAGTAGTGAGAAACAAATAAGCCTACATACTAGTGGGAAATAAAATTAGAAATTTCTTGCACCTTTTCGCAAAGTTTTCCAAGAATTTTCTACCTGAGTATTTAGTATTGTTGTGATGTCATGCATGTTCAGCGCAGCCAGAATCACCATATTCATCAACAAACCAGAAAGAGTGGCAATGGCCTTGGAGTTCAAAGTTATCCAGAGAATAGTAGAAAAATGCCCTTGGTGGGAAGTATAGCATACTAGAGAGATGAGCAATAAGGTAAGAGTTCAAAATTGTGCTTGGGAAGAATTTTTCATCCTGTAAAGTTTATAGCTAACAGTCACCCTCTGATTAATGACATCATCATCTAAACTTTTAAAGCCTCCTAGAATATAGCTCAGATAATCCCCCAATATTATTGAAATGCTATTAACATTTATTTAAATATAGTCCTGGCCTAAACAAAGTACAGAGTTAAATATCTGAAGAATTCAGGACCAAGTGGGATTATCAAGAATACAAACGCACATAACAGGTTTTAATGTTAAATATTTTAGTCATTGCTGCAATACTATGCTTAAACAAATCAGTTCCTAATTTTAAAAGGAACGTCTTGGTGAAGGGAAAGAATACGCAGAGTTTGGAGATATTCTTTATACCCTCCTAAATTTGTGGCTGGGTACCAAAATCACCAGAGATTTTCTCAAAAACAGAGATCCTAGGATCCCCTCCATTGAAAACTTTGCTGTTTTTATCAAGTACTTCAGCCGATTCTGATGTACAGATGTAACAGCATACAGAAACCAGATATACATGTAATACAGGGATTAAAAAGGATTTACTCTAGGAATTTTGTACAAATTATTAAACAAAGTATGCAGTTTATAACTAAATGACATCAATAAGAATTTTTTTTGAACGGTTCCAATGCACCAGAAACAGTGCCAAGACTTTTAATGTACTGATGGGTGTCATCTCCACGGTAACCCTACGAAGGGGGTATAATTCCATACGGGTAATTTCTCAAATGATTACTGAGGGCTGGTATTGAAAAGTATGTGAAAGCCTGTGTACAGTGAATTTTCCAGAAGAATGATGACATTTTCCTTTTAAAAATGTTTTTATTATGGACATTTTTATAATATTATTATTTACAACTCAGAGTTTAAAAAAATATATCACTAATTACAGAACAATCTGTACTGGTCAACATGACTTAGCAAGAATGTTTTGATTAATTAAACTCATTTCCCTAAGGCAGAAAAGTTAATTGTTTCAGTAATGATTAGAACCATACTCTTCCGACTGTGATACATAAGCCCTTAGGATGAGGGAACAGCCAGGTGGAGAAAGGTTTCTGAGGGGCAATCAGAGCAATCCCTGTAAGGTAAAAAAGTGGAGCCCCCAAACTGGTCTGAGTTCCAGACACCTGTGAGGTTTTTTGCAGAACACATCTTCCTTGTTCAGATGATGTTCCGAGATCCAGTTAAAACCCTCACCTTCCCCTGTAAGGAATGAGCCAGTCAACATAAATATCAGCATGGCTGTGTCCTCACAACATTCAGGCCTACGTTCAAACAAATGCCGTTTGTTTGTTTGGGGGGTTATCCATTGCTGCCTAATGAGCCATCCCAAAGATGTGTTAGCTGAAGACAAAAATATGTAACAATTTCTCATAGTTGCACGGGTTTATTGGACCGCGATGGACAGTTTTCACTCGGGATCATTCAAGCTCTTGCAGCCAAAACATGAATGGGGTCAGGAGTCATCTGATTCTTTGACTGAGCTGGTTCCTCCACCTGCATGTGTCGTGAAGCACCCCAGCTAGCACGCCTGCAACAGCTGAGGACTTCCTAGGAATATCTCATTTCCGGTGGCCTCTCCCAGAGGCTACTTAAGCTGTCTCACAGCAAGGTGAGGCATAGTGGATGGCTTCTATCAAAGCAGGAGCTCCCAGACAGAGAAAGCAAAACTTTCCAGTCTTCTTAAAGGCTGAGCTCAGAAATGGGCCACGTTCTACCGTCAGAGTAGTTACAGGCAGCGCAGATTCTCCAGCGTAGGGAAACTGACTCCAAGCCGGGATGGGAGGAGTGGTAAAGAATTCGCAGCCATCTTCAATCTGCCACAAGATCATCCAGTTTAAAACTGAACTTTCTACCCCAAGGATGACGTTGTTTTTGTCCAGGACACTCACTGACATATGACACACTTTTTATCTAATTGGTTGACTTTGTTTATTGAACCTCTTTGCCAAAATGAAAAAGCCATGAAGTCAAAAATTTCTGGGTTTTGTTCATTTCGTATGCCTACTTCCTACAACAGAATAACACATGGTAGATGCTCAGTTCACATGTGTTGCATAAATGAATTAATTGGAACATCTGTCCCCAAAACCAATTAGGACAGGTGAGAAAGAGGTCATTAGCTCCAAACCTTCCACCATGTCTACCCTGCAGACAAATGTCAGAATCATGAAAATTTCCTACTTTGTGACCAAGACGAGAAACTTGGAGAACACAAATTGGTTACAACATTATTTTTCCTTTTTTTTTTTTGTTCCATATCTTAAAAAAAAAAACCAGCTTATTTTTCTTTTGAAATAACTGGTAAAGAGTATTTATGCAGGTTTGCTGGGGAGATAATTAACAAGCCTTCCTGTAATGGATTATCATAATTTTGTAGAAGAAAAAACTGGGATTAGGATACTCATCATACAGTATCATACGGGTAAGTACCTGCCAGTGCTTGGATTTGTGCTAAATATATTTGTCTGTAAAATATATTTGCTTTAATAATACACCATACTGAGGATTATCAATATGAGTCTCCACCAAACAAAATAAAAACACATACTTCCAGATCAAGAACAACAAAGTCAAGTCAAAACTACAATGAGGTATCACCTCACACCGGTCAGAATGGCCATCATCAAAAAATCTAGAAACAATAAATGCTGGAGAGGGTGTGGAGAAAAGGGAACCCTCTTGCACTGTGGGTGGGAATGTAAATTGGTGCAGCCACTATGGAGAACAGTACGGAGGTTCCTTAAAAAACTAAAAACAGAACTACCATACGACCCAGCAATCCCACTACTGGGCATATACCCTGAGAAAACCAGAATTCAAAAAGAGTCATGTACCAAAATGTTCACTGCAGCTCTATTTACAATAGCCAGGACATGGAAGCAACCTAAGTGTCCATCGACAGACGAATGGATAAAGAAGATGTGGCACATATATACAATGGAATATTACTCAGCCATAAAAAGAGACGAAATTGAGTTATTTGTGGTGAGGTGGATGGACCTAGAGTCTGTCATACAGAGTGAAGTAAGTCAGAAGGAGAAAAACAAATACCGTATGCTAACACATATATATGGAATCTAAGAAAAAAAAAAAGGTCATGAAGAACCTAGGG
>NC_041233.1:115156987-115186549 GCF_002837175.3 Physeter macrocephalus
AAAAAAAAAAAAAAAAAAAAAAAAAAAAGAGAGAACTATGTAATAATTCCAAATTATGAATTAAAGTTATGAAAGAAAAATTAGAAAATAAAAAAATATAAATTCTCTTTTTAAAGAGTGTGAATTACTTATGGAAAGTTTATTTCTTTAATGTAGTTTGTAGAAATTCACTACGGCATTTGCAGATAGAACCGTATCTCTCTAGACACAATGGTAGGTTTTTTAATGCAATCTGGTATTTTAGAATTTACATATTTAGGCTAAATTTAAAAATAGTTTTCTTCACAAAGGCAGGTATTAACATTTTCTATTTCGTAGTTACTGCAAAGTCCACGAAAGTCTGTGTGAGCAAAATGTAAAGTCAGCATCTGAAACATCAACATCGTAAGAATATTTTCAAGTAGAGTTTCTTACATCCAAATGTTATTTCAAAATCTGTATGGAATAGAGAACAAAGCAAATCATCTCCTGATAATCATATTAAGATGTTTTCCCATGAACATTAGCAGAACTTTCAAAATGAGTATATTCTTTCACCATTAGTTTCACAATCAGTTGTTTTTTGGCAATTAGTCACAAATTGTCATAATTTGTTAGAAGGAAAACTCTCTCCCATAGTCCTGAAGTACTGTTAAGGGTGTCTGAATTGTCTAATGTATATTTGGAAATAGGCAAAACGGCAGCGTTGCAAAGTCGAAATGTCACTTCTGCAGGCGCTATCTTTTCTCAAGTGCCAGAGACTTTAAAAAGCTAAAATATATTTTTTTCATCAACAGAATAATATTGTTCTTCTCTCTCCCTCTCCCTCTCTCATCAGAGGAGCTATGGTCCTATGCTCTGCTCCATAAGGGCCAGGGAAGTACGAGCTCAAAGTCTCTAGTAAATCTTTTTACATGTTGTAGAGGAAATGTTGATTTTATCTGAGCCAAGCAGAGGCCTGCCATTTTGTTGCTTCTGTTACAATCTGAATGAGCATTGTAATCACAAAATACAGATGCACAGTTTTTTAATTACAGTGATTTTCATTCCCGACTAATTTGTCCCATACGCCACATATTTCATGTCCCTTGCTTCTTCTGATCAGATCCCATATGACTCCTAGATAGTGGTGGTGGAGAAGTCAAGAGAGAGAGAAAACGACAACAAAGTAGCCTGTGAACATGTTATAAGGGAATCTGCCTTTTAGCTGTTTTTGTATCTTCTGCTCACCACTGGGCACATCTTTAAGAGAGCTCAGCCTGTGTATGAAAACCTGTACTTCACATAAATCTTTTTATTTCATGTTACTAATGCCCAGAATTTTATGAATACACACAAAGCTCATTTTCAGTTCCTGCCAGTCACTTCGAGTGGCTGTCAAGTTAAAGTAAGAATTGCTGCAAAAATAATCGAAGAATGTCCATGGAAAACTGCAAAGACAGATACATTACATAAAGCATTAGGTTTTTACAATCTCTGGGATATACTCTACGCTTGGGTACAGCATTCCTGTGTTGCAGTTTGCACGTGAGCTGACAATCAGCTTCTGAGATCAGGGACTGGGACTTATGCATCTTTACACATCCAGGATTTCCTATACTTTGGTTCATGAACACAGCAAGCATGGAATAACCCCTAGGATGTACCTTCTGCCTCTATCTGGTGTGTTTTTTTCTTCTTTTAGTTACCTATGTACAGGAAGGATAAGTAAACTTCAATTTCAACATGTTGCCCACTCAAATTATATTGGAAAAAAATATTAGAGTCACAGCAATAGAATCACAAGATGGAGCTTAACTCGAGGAAACCTTAGAAGTATATTTCACAATGTAAAGAAAAATAGGAACTTCTGTCTCTGGCCAGGACTGGTCACTACTGAGGTATGATGGAAAAGAACCCTGAAGACAGTAGCAGCAGAAATGTTATATTTCTGCTCTCTTCAATAAGTAGCAGTTAGTTAAACTTATCTAGTGTTTGTTTTTTTCTATTTTTAAATAAGCAAGATCTAATTTTAAAAAACTCCATTGAGGGACTGTGTGGGGTATAGAACTGGCTTTATTACCCTTAAAGCTGCTGTATAAACTCATTAGCTTAATGTTTTTCTCAAATCATTGGAAAGTCTAAGTTGTACCATCCTTAAAGACTCTGCCTACTAAATAAACACATTGGCATTAAAACATGGAGGACAGTGTTTTGTATTCATGATAAAAACTGTTGACACTTCCTGCAGTTTTGACAGGTATATATGGTCAAACTTAGATAATTGAAAGGACTATTTTTATCCAACACATCTGACAATGTTCATGTTAAGACTGAACTTGGAAGCGAGTGAAAGGAATTGTAGTGAAGGACATTTAAAATTGTTTAATCAGTGACAGTGACAAATGTATTCCAATGATATGGTAATTTTTGCTATTTCCTTTGAGCTCTCAAATGTGACCAAACCCCCTCCAATAATTTATAAAATTATATTATGGATAATGTATCATATGTAAAGATTTCTCTCTACTGGTAAAACTAACATGTTTAAAAAGAAATCCTATTATCATTTTTAGATAATATTCTGAGAGAAGAGTTTACAGTAACTCCAGTGGTTACTCTCATAATCAGACTGTAAATGAGATCTATATGTGCTGCTGTTTAGTTACACAAAGATGAAACACATGCCTAAGATTATTTTCCTTTCACTTAAGAAACCACAAGACCTGAAGTATTTCACAAACAGAACTGAATGAGGAAAATCCAGGGGAAATACGCTACAAAAGGCGCCTTGACCATCTCGTGACTAGGAAGAAAATGTCCCCAAGGGGCTTGGGCTCTATTTATGCTTGATCCCAAACATTCAACGAAAGCAAAGTCACTGTCTGTTGACTGGAATTTTCTCCCTCTTTTTTCAGCATTATCATGACTCCCATTTCAACCATGTATTTGGTTTGTAAACGATATAGATGTAGCTAACTAATCAGGAAGCCTATCCATTTAAAAATTGAGCAGGTGCTATAGTTCTAAAGAACAACCGAAAAGGATATTTCTGGAGGAGTTTGGCCAGAATACTGCATTTTTCCAAAGAGTCCCAGAATTTGAGCAGGAAGACTTATTATATTTACATCAGTTATAACCTAAATCAAGAGAAAATATGAAACATTCATCTAATAGCCTGGCTGCTTTTGAAAAAGAAGAAGAGAGAGCTGAACTTTTATTTGTAAAGATATGAGTTACTAAATGTTGACTCTCCTGCCAGACAAATAATAGATAAATTAACAATCTCTAGGAGTCCAGACATTAACATCAATATATTTGGAATTCTAACATTGAAAAAAGCATATTACAATGTACTGTGCATTATATTCTATGTGTGAATTGTTAGTGAATAAGGAACATGCATGACTGCAGCAATGAGAGAGCTCAAGGGTCAGGGGAGAACACAAAGACAGGCCTTGCGGGTGGGTACAGCTCATAACCTGCACGGCACTTCATTTCCCTTGGAGCAAAGCCAAAAGCCTTACACGGGCTTTTGAGGCCCTGCCTGAGGTTCTCCCTCATCACCTCTCCGACCTCCTTGCTGTGATGAACACCCAGCCTTGGGCATTGCTAGAAGCTACGCTCTCTCTCACAAATATTCTTCCCTCGGATATCTGGGGACCCTACTTCTTCACGTCCTCCAAGTTTTGGCTCAATTTCTATCCTGCCTATCCAATTCATGAATTGTATCCTGCTTTCCCCGTACTCACAGCTGAAGACTCCAATTCCTGTGACTCTGCTCTGCTTTCTCTTATTTCCACATTACTTTCCCACATAATACGAAGTTTACTCCGCCTGTATTATCTATTGCTTATCTGTCTTCTCCACTGGAGCGTAAGCTCATACACAGTTGGTCCTCAATTAACATTTGTTGAATGAATATTACCTTTTATATACATATAAGCTTATGCTTATGACTGCCAGGTAAAAACCTAGAATTCTCAGTCAACAAGGAAAATAACAAAAAGAAGTTGCTTAAAAGACACAGAGTTTTGGGCTTCCCTGGTGGCGCAGCGGTTGCGCGTCCGCCTGCCGATGCAGGGGAACCGGGTTCGCGCCCCGGTCTGGGAGGATCCCACATGCCGCAGAGCGGCTGGGCCCGTGAGCCGTGGCCGCTGGGCCTGCGCGTCCGGAGCCTGTGCTCCGCAACGGGCCACAACAGAGGGAGGCCCGCAAACCGCAAAAAAAAAAAAAAAAAAAAAAAAAAAAAAAGATACAGAGTTTATATCCAATATCCTACTTGCATGTGTATTTGGAAGTAATGCATTTCTGTTTAGCAATAAAAAACTCTATTTAATATATTATATATTCCTAGTCAAAATATAAATTAAAAAAAATAAAAATCAAATCCATAGCCAGAAAGAGACACGATAACCTCATATTAAAAACTGCACTATATATTCCATAACCTCAAAGAAAAGAGTGCACAGCCATTTGACTGGATCCTGGTTTTCCACAATACCGCAAGAGCTCCTACAAAACTCCTGGGAAATAAAACTGTAGCATTAGTTGGGAGACTTTAGCAATTTAGCCATAGAGTCCATACATAAAGATATCATTTCCCAATGACTGCAACCACCAGTCTGATAAGAATGACAGGTATTTCCAGAAATAGAAGGAAGCGTAAGGTTTCGCTACCACTCCATCTCACTTTGTGGAACATTTCTCCTCTTAGCTTAAAAAACAAAGAAACACATCAGAACAGAAGGTCTACTTGTATTGTAGCCATAAATGTTGCACTGTTTTACAAAGAAAATGGTACAGATATAGTTACTATCTAGGACAACGAATTTTAAGCATATGTTCTAAATTATTCTATGGTAGACAAGAGCTAGTTAAGATTCAGTGGCAAAGAGCCTTGAGCAGGGAGCCAGCAACTTGGCTGCTAAGGGCAAGTCTCTTAACCTTCCTTCATTGTTAAAGGATCCAATGACTGAAGGGTCTCTAAGGTGTCTTTCTGCTTATAAAATGTTTTTAACAATCTTTCAAAAAATTCAGTGGGTTTGATTTTCTTCTTCCAATGCTCAGTAGATCATAAACAATGTATTCCAGACACAGGGAGAAAGAGAGTCTTCTTATTACTCCAGAAAGCTTTAACCCAGTTATGACTGAGCATCACGTGACAAGAAGGGGCTTCCCAGACTCATCGGCACATTCAGGGGGACACAGGGAGAAAGTGCCTCTGGAGGACAGAGTACTGGGCTGCCCTTCACGTCTACCTATGACCTCTCTTCAAGAAGTACCCATGGTTCCTTGAGTCTCCCTTTCTCCAGGAGGCTTTTGGGAGGATGAGGGGTGCTCACGACATGGTCCCCTGCTGGCACTGGTTCTCCTACCAGATTCTAGACAGGAAGTGTGTAATATTACAGCCGAGTGTGATGTTTTGAACGTTAGAGGTCTTTCAAAGGGTAGGGTTCGAAAATGTGCTACACTAGTGTATTTTCTCACTTTGCAAATATTTGATAATACATTTAAAAATACAAGAAATAATTTAGTATGTTATTTTACTTAAAAGTCCTACAAAATGTAACATTACTTTATAATGTGAGAGTAAACTCTAATACAAATTTTTATAAACACTGGATGCTTAAACTTTATAGTTGCACGTGTTCTGTCACTTTGTAAGATCCACTCACATCGGGGTAATGAATATTGGTAATATAATATCCACTTTTACATATAACGCAATGAATGGTCACTGACAAAGAAATCCTAACACTTGGGGCTTCCCTGGTGGCGCAGTGGTTGAGAATCTGCCTGCCAGTGCAGGGGACACGGGTTCGAGCCCTGGTCTGGAAGATCCCACATGCTGCGGAGCAACTAGGCCCGTGAGCCACAGCTACTGAGCCTGCGCGTCCGGAGCCTGTGCTCCGCAACAAGAGAGGCCGCGATAGTGAGAGGCCCGCGCACCGCGATGAAGAGTGGCCCCCACTCGCCACAACTAGAGAAAGCCCTCGCACAGCAACGAAGACCCAACACAGCAAAAATAAATAAATTAATTAAAAAAAAAAAAAGAAATCCTAACACATTTGCAAAACCTTGAAGCAACTGTTTGTTCTTAACAGTTATTAAATACTTTCATTCAAATAGTTAAGTCTTGGTTTCATTAGATTTTTAGTAATTACTTTAAAATGTGGAAATGATTTTAAAGCAAAAATAAGGTTGAAAATCACGACACACTCATTGAGCCTGAGATTCTAAGTGCCACCTTCCTGGTTGGCAAGTTTATCACTTGTTCCCTTCCTTTTCTGTAGAGGCCTGGCTTTTGCCTTAATTGCTGATTCTGACAGGAAGGAAAAAAAAATTCAAAGAACAAAACATATTCCGCTAATAATCCACCTGATGGTAATCACCCTACACATGACAATAATATTTCTGTAATGCATATCCATTCTAATTACATTCTATATTACATATTATCTATATTACATGCTAATCTACATCCTTATACATTCTAATCATACTCAAGGAATGCTTTCCTGTATAATGGCTTGTGTGGTTCTCCAGTGGTATGTTCTTTGCAAACTCTCAAATTTCTCCCTATACGGCCAACATGGAATGAAATTCCAAAGCATTATTACAAGGTATAACGTAGAAGGAGTAAGAAGGCACTGGAATAAAAATGGAAAAACGTTACTTAATTTTCTGTAAGAAAAAAAAATCTCCCTGTTAACTCCCAATTTTTAGTACCCAAGAAGGAAAAATGCTCAAATAGAAAATGGATGACAGAAATTCTATACTACATTTTACTGAAGGAAATGAAAATAGTACTGAATGACCTTATGCCATCAGTATCACTGACAGATAACTTGCTTGAAATCTGTGACACATACTTTCAAAGAATTATTTATTTACAAAACGGGAAGCAGTACTAGGCTTCCGAAAAGCAATCTAGCAGATATAAAAACAAACTGCTACCAAGGCAGTTAGTTTCCTCATATCGGGAAACCTACAATGTAAGAGATGAGGAAGAGGCTTCCCTGGTGGTGCAGTGGTTAAGAATCCGCCTCCCAATGCAGGGGACAGGGGTTCGAGCCCTGGTCCGGGAAGATCCCACATGCCGCGGAGCAACTAAGCCCGTGCGCCACAACTACTGAGCTTGCGCTCTAGAGCCCGCGAGCTACAACTACTGAGCCCACGTGCTGCAACTACTGAAGCCCGCGCACCTACAGCCCGTGCCCCACAACAAGAGAAGCCACCACAATGAGAAGCCCACGCACCGCAACCAAGAGTAGCCCCCGCTCGCCACAACTAGAGAAAGCCCACGCGCGGCAACGAAGACCCAATGCAGCCAAAAATAAACAAATAATAAATAAATTTCTTTAAAAAAAAGAAATGAGGAAGAGCCAATAATCTTCTAAAGTTGCCAATGAAGAAAAAAAAAAGCTCATTATATTTAATGGAGAAAGAAACACAGCAAAGAACAAAGTTACCTCGTCTGTAGTCATTCAGTATCATAAACTTTTGGTCACAAATCTATGAGAAAGATAAGAAATAGGGCAATTTCTGTCTTTTCAATTAAATAACTCATTTGCCAAGAATTATGAGTAAGGCCCGTGGGGAAAACTGTAAACCAATGTGGCCTGGTTTGCTGTGCATGTGTCTAACAGTTGGTTAGAAAACCTATCCCCCAGTGATAACACTGCTTTCTCGTCACCAATTATCCACTCATTTCTTCCATTAACGTCATTATACAATCGCAAAAACTTCTAACAGGGTGCGTCTAGAAAATATTCAAAATAACTTCAGATAATCTCATTTCTTACATACTTCTCACAGCAATGGAGCAACTATGCACTCATTTAATTGATTTATTACTATTAATCATCAGAAGGAAGATTATCATATTAAATTATAGGTAAGTATTTAGAAATTCTATTGGGTGGAGTTAAACATAAAACGTGTGAATCCACGCAAATGGATTACAATCATTTTCCTGTGAGAATCGAAGAGAACAGGAAGTCTTTCCCATTAAAAACACAAATTAAAAGTGATCCATCACCAGTCGAACCAAACTAAATAAAACATATTAAAAAACTTCATTGGGGCTTCCCTGGTGGCGCAGTGGTTGAGAGTCCGCCTGCCGATGCAGGGGACGCGGGTTCGTGCCCCGGTCCGGGAAGATCCCACATGCTGCAGAGCGGCTGGGCCCGTGAGCCATGGCCTCTGGGCCTGCGCGTCCGGAGCCTGTGCTCCGCAACGGGAGAGGCCACAGCTGTGAGAGGCCCGCGTACCGCAAAAAAAAACTTCAATGAACAGATCTTGGACAGGTGCTCTTTTGAAAAGAACATGGAGCGTCTGAAGCCAGAGTGCATGCTTTTGTTTTCCAGGCTTTTTATTCATGGTCCTTGTGACTTATTATATATTTACTTTTCCATGGTGCAGTTCTGTCTGACAAATGCAGATAAAGATGAAAATAAAAGCCACCATCACTACCATCTCAACCATGGCTAAAATTTTCCTAGTTGTTGTGTAGAGACCTATAGCATCCACAATAGTAATAGTCATGTTTCCTCATATCATTGTTTATATTTTCTCTATGCTCCTTCCAACTTCTGATCCACCTCCTAACTCTCAAGAGGTCCCCTGAACTTGCACTTAACTCAGTATCATGAGAGCCTTTGGCGCCCTCTCCGTATTACATTTCCTCTTAGTTACGTGATAGCTCAACTTCCAACCTTTAGCATTTGCATTTTTTTTCCCCACAGGTGTCTTTAGTCCCACAAACGTTTTGTCTGCCAGTTGGGCGAGGGTAGGGAAATTAATGTCCAGCTGAGAACAACCCTCATCTAATGACTGACAGAGTTGAGTATAAATATCCCAGCTTCTCTCCTAGGGTGAGACAGCTCTAGAGATGTGTGCATTGGCTCTCAATGTTTCCCCAGCTGGATGAGGTCCCGACTCTTCTAAGTGATAGCTGGCTTGATAATGCATGCTTTATCAGTGTCCTTCTTTCCCCAAACTTCATTAGCTGCCTCAGTTTCCCACTCTTCTAGTGGTATTTCCTTTGCATTTCAAATAAATAACAAACCTCAAATCTCTGTACCTGCAGGGGCAGTTTCTAGGGGAACTCAACTTAAAGACTGTGACCGTAAGTTCCAGTTGCCAAAACAATCCCAGCTTAATTATTACTAGTACCTACGTTTATTCCTCCAAGTGTGCTAGTTTGGATGACAAACTGTATGGTCATCCCACTGTTGGGATTAGAATGCTCTCTTCTTCCTGGTGCTAATCACGCCCATCTGCCAACGCCTTCACTCTTGACTCTTCTAATTTTCCCCTATTTCAGAAATGGAAATCCCTTCACAGGTGACAAGTGAGACGATCTCTGTACTTATTTAAAGCTAATTCCTCCCCTTCTGATATCTACAGACTCTTGTACAATCAATTTATTCTTTCATACATATTGAACTTCTTCTCCACTGGATTTTGCCATTGGCTTCCAAAAGTCCTTAAATATTTTTTAGTTTGAAAGCAAAATTTTTAAACGCTCGCCCGTATTTCTACATATCCTGGCACGTAACATGTGGCTCTTGACCTAGTTTCCTTCTCCCTTTCATAGAGAAATGGTTTCCTTCTCCCTTTCATAGAGAAATGGTTTCTCGTGGCTGCTGACATATGTGCCTCTTTCAGTCATCTCCATCTGGCTCTGCAAGCCATCCCTCCAGTTTAGCTTCCCGATCCACCACTACACTGAAACCATTTCCCATGGTTTCCTACGTTCACCAAGGTACAGGATTCACTTCTCCCCTAAATTGACCACCGATCACCCCTCCCGCTTTCTTGACACTGCTTTTACTTGGGCTTCATGACCCAACAGTTGTCTGGCTTCTTGGTTTTCTCCCTGCCTCTCTGGCATCTCCTCCTCTACTTCTTTGCCTCTATCTTCTTCTACCAAAGGGTCTACATCCTGACTCTGCTTCCTCCCACCCTCTCTCTTTCAGACACTGAAAGTGCCCTTAGTGGGTCTTGCTTCATCTCCACTGGCCCATCTCAGTCAGAATACTTTGAATATAAATTTTATGTCCTTGCTTTGCTTTATAATACATGAATGACTTTAGTCTTAGAATAACTTATAATGTTCTTGATCTCCGAATAAGGACAAACCCTTAGCCTGGCTTTTAAAACTCTTCATTCTCAGGTCTCTGCTTACTGGATCTTTATCTCTTGTGGCAGCTGACACTGGGCTCCTGGAGGTCCTCTCTGATACAGGACTATATGCTGCCCTGCCCCAGGGTCTGGAATGCACTCCCAAACATACACACACACACACACACACTGCACCTTTATTTTCACCTACTTAACTTCTATACCTCTTTTGATCTCTCCACTTAATGGTTACTTCATGAGACAACCTTCCCTGATCTTCCTGATAAGGTCACTTCACTGAGACCGTGGCCTCAAGCATGTGTTTGACTCTTAAGCAATGTTGCTCTGCACAAGGGTGAAGTGTAAGTTTTTGCTCAATGTCATATATTTAGTCCTCAGCACAATGCCTGGAAGATATCTGCATGGTTTTTCCCGTTACCTCCTCATCTCTGCTCAAGTGTTATTTTTACAGTAGGGCCCATCTTTTAAAATCTTATCTTAAACTCTGATATTCCCCATTCTTCAGTATTTTTCCCATAGTAATTACTGCCTTCTAGTATACCTCTAGTATACTATTTAAATTCCATATGTGTATGCTCTTAGCATGTAAGATCTTAAGAACTTCTTGCCTGCTTTGTTCATTGCTGCATTTTCAGCACCTAGGACAGTGTCTGGAATATACAATAGAACATGCTCAATACATATTTGTTGATTAAATAAAAAATCATGACCATCAGATTAATCTCTCTTACCTACTAAAGTGGGAATAGGAGTCTTAACCAGTAAATGCCATGGAGATTAAATATATATTCTTAGAAAAATTATATATATATATACACATTTTTTTTTACTAATTGTCATTGTAAGCCTGTCATTATACTTCAGTTAATAAAATCAAATGTTTATCTGCCCTTCATAACAAGGAGAAATGAAAGTCAGAACCCAGAGAAAAGGCTTTACACATGGAACAGATTTTCATATGAACATAAAGAAATAAAGGCACGAGAATCAACGGGCGCATTTGTAGGACAAACAAAATACATGGAGGCCCTGCGCAGAATGTGCAGACTGCAGGCGTGGAAGCTAAACATTTTTTTTTTTTTTTTTTTTTTGCGATACGCGGGCCTCTCACTGCTGCGGCCTCTCCCGTTGCGGAGCACAGGCTCCGGACGCGCAGGCCCAGCGGCCACGGCTCACGGGCCCAGCCGCTCCGCGGCACGCGGGATCTTCCCGGACCGGGGCGCGAACCCGTGTCCCTGCATCGGCAGGCGGACTCCCAACCACTGCGCCACCAGGGAAACCCTGGAAGCTAAACTTTGACATTTAACTTGGCACTCTTCCATAATCTTTGCAAATCACAGACATGCACCTCAAATTGTCTTAATTTTCAGATATAATAACAAATGATGCTGAATATCTGTGAGACTGCACTAGGCATCCGAAATGATAAAGCAGAGCAGGTGTGGAAGCTCACAGACCTGGCTTAAAATTCTAGGCCAGCCACTTCCTAGGGGTTTGGGTTTAAAACCAGCTCAGTAATTTTTTTCTTTTATAAAACACCCACCTCTGAGGGTTTTTTTACAAGTATGAAATGTTAGAATAAAATTAACTCCCAATTCAGGATACTTTTGAGAATAAGAGAGGGTGTTCTCGATAATTAAGCCTGGACAATAAGCAATAATTGAGATTGTTCTGGATAAACTGAGACTATCCTGAAAAACTGTAATACAGGGTAACCCCAGTTAAAGGAGACTATGCATCTGGAAAAATCTGGCATCGAGCATGTGTTCAACGAATACTTGTTTTAAAAAAGACTCAAATTACATGTTACAATTGGTATAAATTAATTACCTAATTTTGAGTAGGTCACTTAATTTTCAAATGCCGTAATGCCCATACCTTTTTAAAGAGGGGGACAGATTTTTCCATGAGTATATGTGTGCACATGTGTGTATGTATATATACATGTACCTTTTTTTCATTAAGCTTATCCATCTAATCTCAAGTAGCAAGGGATTTTGGAGGATTTACATTAGTTTCAGTAAATGACACATTTATGTTACAACAGATAAGAAATATTCCATCCTGTATCTTAAAAACATATACAGATAAAGGGAATCCTTTGACATGAAAATATTACCCTTTTGTAACTAAGTCAAAGACTTAATGCTCCAATTTAAGGTTGCTTTGCAGTAGCTGATACCACGAGACCTTACTGATGTCTCTGTATAGTATTCCTTTATATAATTGAAGGTTTTCATTAACTTGTCACTTGTCTCAGAAATATTATGAAATAATACTGGGATGTACATATATATAGGAGTTTGAATTTTGCAGAGATTTCCCATCTATTAAGCCAATGGTTACTCAATGGTTCTATGTTATTATCTGTATTTTATATCCTGAGGAAACTCAGCCATGGAGATATGAACTGCTTTGTCTAAGGCCACACAGATTGCAGGAGCAGAGCTAAACTATAAGTCAGATCTACTAAGTGTCAGACCCATGTTAGGTTCAGGCAATGTAATGATGAGTGAAACTGACGTGCTACTTCCCTCTTGAAGATTTTAGCCCAGTGGTGAAATGGTTTATTACTGTATAACATTACCTCTTTATGAAAAATATGCTGCTCGTGAAAAACATAAAAACATTGAGAAATCAAGCTATCTAAACAGTTCAAGCTATTTTTTGAAAGTAAACTGAATTATGCTTTGTCTTTGCTTTTGTTTAACCTACATGGGGAGAAATACCTCTTTATTGGAGATTTAACGATATTAATAGCTTTCCTCCATGAAGCAAATGTTTCTCACAAGTCAGCATGTACTTTTTAATTTACTCACCCAATATCTAAACTCAGTCATTCTATCTCTGAGAAACCAGGAGAAGAATAGGATACAGATACCCAGGTTAAAGGCTAAGTCTTGTATCTGCATAGTTTCTTAGCCTGATTGCATGTTTAAGAGTAGTGGGTACATAGTACAGACACTTAATTTTGCTTAAAAAGTAACCTTAAACTATCTCTAAAATAGTACTTTAATTCCAGTTTGAGAACTTGTTTAATTTAGATTAAAATGTTGTCATTCATTATAATCATATTAACGGCATTCCTATTTAATCCTTCATCCTAAACATCTAAATTCCTATAGAGTGTGCCAAGTTTGATGTTTTGTCATATTCAAAATTTTCAAAATTGAACTTTTATCATCTCTTTCAAATTGACTTCCATTATTCCAAGCTAGAAAAATTAAAGTGTATTTTGATTAAATCCCTCTCTTTGGTTGCCTATATTATTTTCTGCCAAATACATATTTTTTTCTTTAGTTCAACGTTTCCTTGCAATTTCCAGTGCTGCCACTGTAACTTGTAATTCTTCAATTCTTACTTAGATTTATGGCTCAGAATCCTGTTCTGTTCCCTTGCTTCTAGTTGTTCTTTTTTCTAATATACATCCAACTAGTCATCAATTAACGTGCTTCACCACCTTCCATTCGTCATCTCCCTATTCAAAAATGTGCAGCGGTCTTCTGTTTCATGTATAGTTGTCAATCTTTGCTAGTGTTCAAGGTTCCTGAACTTACATCAAATTATTTCAAATGCAGCCAGTCCCTCACTTTTAAAAAATGCTTTAATATTTACCTTAGGTAAACTATTCCTTAATCTGTTTTTGTACTTGGAATCTCAACTTTTTCTGGAGTTAGATTATACCTTTGAGAATGATCTATTTATAAGAACTTTTTCATACTACATATGCTTTCCAATAAGCCAATAAGCAATTGTTGAATGCCTGTTTTAAAAATGTCACGAAACAGTATTTATCTTTGTTCAGAAAGATGCTTTCTATTCTATATTTTACATGGGTCACTTAGCACAACCTATAGTAAACTGTTTTCAAAGTACATCCTTCTGGATTTTTCCATTGCTTCAGTGTATTTTGAATTTCTAAAATCTAGAATTAATAGCAACACTTATTCTTTCTGAAAAAATATCTTCCACAAATTTACACTGTGAAGAGTCAGTGTGGACATTAAACAGGAAAACTAAAAACAACGGAGTCTAGATTTTAAGAGTTTAAGATCTTCAAAGTCATATAAAGATAAAATTGACTATAGTTATATTCAGATTTGGTCCTTAATTCTGTCTGATTTGGGAAACAAGAAGAAGCTGTTATTCCAAATTATTGCTATTAAGTGGTCCATTCTTAGTCTCCAAGAAGGACAAACACTTTCATCAAGCTGTAAATGTAATGAATGCACATATAATACCACTGTAAGTTTTTCACAAATAAAAATCATTAACCCAAAGAATACAAATTTGGGGTCTACATTACAAATAACCATATTTATGATTCTAAGAGCACAAATGGGTCTGGAAAATAAACAGAGTCATTTAAAAATAGATCTGCATAAAAATACAAAGGCGATCACATCCCTTTCCAAACTCAATCTGGTGGATTTCACCCAAGAGTTCCCTGAGACTAAAAGAATGGCATCTTATAGAAAGGACTCTTAGCAGGAGGAACCTATAAAATGTAAATAAACCAACCTGAGGTCTTGACACATGAGGCTCCACCCTGCTTACTGTCTTAGATTGACCATCTTACTACCAAATGATTGTCTCCTGGGGCACCAAATAGCATAAACAATACCAAGTTGTTCTTTTTTTAAAAATTTCTCTTTGAAAATGATTTAAATGCTCTAATAAAGAAGATATTTTTTTCTCTATAAAAGCAGCTTTATGTTGTTGAAATAAAAATAGATCTTAAATAATATCCCCAAACAGCTAAATTTACCAAGTGAAAACTTCTAGCAAAACACAGCCATCAGACTTATTTTGGCAAGTATGCTTACTTGTATAAAACAACTTTTTAAAGACAGTTATAGGCTAGTGGTAATAAGATAAAAACAAGCAAAACTAAGCAAACTGTATTAATTACAAGATAAATTTGCATGCTGTTTTTGTAGGGGACAGTTCTGACATACACGGATTTTCGGGTCAAAAGAATTTTCATAAAATGAAATGTGTTTTCCTTAAAATAAAATTATTATCCTATTCCTAGCTCTATGAAAAAATAGTTACAAATATTAATCAAAATGACCGTATCCAGAAACTGACTTCAGGAAATTAAAAAATTTACTACTATTTCTATGTAGCTGAAGGCACGTTGTTAATTCCTTCTGCATTTTTGGTATAAATGTGAAAAGAGAGAAAGTGTCATTTGAAGGAGAATATTTTAATAGCTGATGAGATATGTGCCTGTTAAAAGCTTATTTATTGCAAATGATGTCTTGATTCTTAAACGGTCGGCCAAGAAAAGTAAAGCACGGGAGAAAAGTTTTAGTCAATGTTGAACAGCATTTACTGAGTACCTGTGGTATACGGAACACTCAGTTTTGCGTCAGGAAGACTTTATCCTATTTTCGAGATGTTCCTAACCCAGCAAGACGAACGACACATGATAGACCCCGAAAACGTCTGCCACTGTCTCACTGACCGCATGCCCTCACTCTCGGCTCCAGCCAACCTGACCCCCAAGGCATGGGATTACGCCCCACCTCCTGCCTTTTCACCCTGTGTTCCTCCGCCTCGAATACCCCAATTTCTACCAAAGCAGCATCCCAATTTCCACCCGCCTCTGCCCCTGACATTCTTCAAGCTCTTGTTCAAATGTGCTCTGTGGGAGTGTCCCCAACACCTCCCCCCATTAAAACTGTCAGCCTCCTGACTCCTAGGGACAACTTACTCTCCTTCCATTCTTAATTATTTTTTAACTTTCCGGTGATCTTTTTTAAATTGTCTACTTCTTGTCACTTGCCGGTCTCCTCCCACCTCAATGTAAATTGAGTGAAGCAGGGCCTTTGTCTCCTTTGTTCACTGCTCTCCCCCAGCAGTACGTGGCTCACAAAGCAGAACAGTTCAATCTAACAGCTGATGGAAGGCAGGGAGGGTTTCAGATAAGGTGACGTTTTCACTGAGCCTCCGAGGAAAACCATCCTGGCAGGTTGCCTGAGATCATGTCTTCTAGGGAGGAAATTACGTGGGATTCCACCTACTTCCCCAGCCATGAGACTATTTTTAACCACATCCACTAAATATTCTCGAGTTATCACTGACACTGCTTTCTGAAAAGCCTAACTGTGGGATGGGAGTCTGTTGCCAATGCCAAAAATAAAAATCATTCTAATATTCTTTCACTCATTTAGTGGCATTTCCTAATCGTTTGGATTACATCCGTGAATATCACAAAGATCTCTGCCCCCATGGATCTTACATCCTGGAGAGTGGCAAAGAGACAATAAACAATAGCCAAGAAAACATAATTAAAAACCATTAAGTAGGTGAAAATGTGACAAGAGCAATGGCACAAAGAAAAGGCAGAGCAGGAAAAGGGGTGACCCAAAGACTGGCGGGGGGAAGATGGGAAGGGGCAGTATTAATAGGGTGGCCAGAGCAGGATGGCAGGCTTCACTGTAAAGGTGAGAGTTGAACAAAAACTTGACTCTTGATGGGGGTGGGAGAGAGTCGAGTGTGGATATTTGGGGAAGAATGTCCAGGACAGAGGAAGCAGCTCCAGCAATGCCTGAAGTATTTAAAGTTTATTTAAAGGCTGGTAGCGGCGGTGACAGTGTGGAGAGGTCCGATCTGGCCGCATTTTGGAGGTAGAGTTATAAGGTTTCATCCTAGGTTGGATGAGAGGACGTAAGCGAAGCAGCAGCCAAGGATTTTACTTTGAGCAAATAGAAGGTTGCATCTGCCATCAGCTGAGATGGAAAAGCAATGATTAATGGATGGAACAGGTGTCAGGAAATAGTGAATTCCATTTTAGACATGTCTGAATTTATCTATAAGATATCCATGTGGAGACGTCGGGTAGGCTATTACATAGAAGAGTCTAGAGTTTGGGAGAGAGAATCAGGTTTGGAAAAACGTGGGAGGATATAAGATGCTGGAGATACAAACAAGAGATACAAGCAAGCATCAGGCATGCTTCCATCTTCAGGAATCTTACCACTTGGTAAAAAGGCAGTGTGTTTTTACCATCACATTCCCAACTATGCTAATCTTTCAGAACTAACCAGTTTATAAGCCTCTGCTATTGGTAATTGGTGTTAACCTCTGCAATAGTTGATGAGACTAGCTAGAAATAGGTAATCATTGATGATCAGGAAGATAATATTCTTTCCCTAAATCAAAAATTTCACTTGGAGAAACATCCTATTTTGACAGGCTTCAAAAATACTTTGGAAATTTGTCACAATGGAATCAATAGTGACATTTTAGCCTGGATAAATTCAATGGAAAGATTCTTCTGCCCCTTTGGAGGAGGAGGAGAAGAGTTTAACCTACAAGGAAGGGCCGGCTCAGCCTTTGGACTTAGGCTAGGTTACCAGGCCTTTGCAATACTGGGCGTACGATGAAAGCTTACTTAATTTAAAAGTTGCTGCATGGGGGACACACTTGATAAATGGAAGTCCTTACCACTGAACCTGGTACACAGGAAATGTTCAATAAATATGATCATTATTTATGCTTTACAGGGTTCAGAGGAGGCTTGTAGAAATCCACAGCAGCCGGGAAAGCTCACTGCTCTGGTGCGCTCCCATCCCAAAGCACCTCTTGGTCACCCACCTTCAAACACTAACAACTCCTGGAAACGCCAATATGTCTTATTGCCAGTACTACCATCTTGCTTTTGTGGGTGGCACTCACTTGAGAAGATCTCCTCCCTACCGTTAGTTGAAACCATGCCAAACAAACTAAATGCAGACACTGAATCAGCAGGCAAAGGCCTCAGCAAGCCTGTACTCTGCACTGTGCCTCTGAAGGCGTTCACAAGGAGGGAGTGAAATGGCAAAATGGGGCCAAAAGAAATGGGAAGACAAAGGGTTCAGAGATGGAATGGAGAGTAATCTGAGGCTATTTTAAAACTTTTTTCTATCCTAGACAAGTAGTGCATAAGTACACTGGTAAATAAACAAAATGCAAAGATAATATTTAAGTGCAATTCTGAATTTAAAACAGAGCAGTGTGTTCATATTGTAAAGAATTAAATGTGCAGATAATTTGATTAAGTCAACGAAATTCCATGAATTTTCATTTCAGATGCATTTTACACTCCAACCCACCCCACACACCATCTGCTATTTGTTTTATTTTATTTTATTTTATTTTTTATTTATTTATTTTTTTTGTGGTACGTGGGCCTCTCACTGTTGTGGCCTCTCCCATTGCGGAGCGCAGGCTCCGGACGCGCAGGCTCAGCGGCCATGGCTCACGGGCCCAGACACTCTGCGGCACGTGGGATCTTCCCGGACCGGGGCACGAACCCGCGTCCCCTGCATCGGCAGGCGGACTCTCAACCACTGTGCTGGGAAGCCCTGCTATTTGTTTTAGATACACAAAGTTATAGGTGGGGTGGAAACCAGGTTGATTTTTAAAACCTTAATTCTAAAAACTCATGGCTTGTTTTTGAAGGCTAGTAGCCTTTGCTTTCATGAAAAAGAAATTTAACTACAAAACTGACATAATTTGTGGAGGTGGTCTTATTCTAAAAAACTAGAGAGCATTTGGTAAGTCTAAAGCAAGCGTTGAAGAAAACTACAGCTGTGGCTGACAAGGTGTTGAATAGAAGTTATTTTCTTTTAGTTTTCATTTGACAGGACTGGCTCCTAATTATTCTCACTAAGTTTGTTGCCTGAATTTAAAAATTGGTATTGTGTTTCTGTTTACCTTATTCTTCTCTCAAAATTTAATGTCATGTCATGTAGTCAACTAGGGAATATATTTTTGCCAAGGAAGTGCAAATTCAATTATAAATAGTAATAGATGAGATGAATTTTGTCAAATTTCTATGGACAGAGGTTTCTTTCAAAAGGTCTCAGGCACAAATATCTACCGTATTTTCTACACACACACACACACACACACACACACACACACACACACACAATCTATTCCTAGAAACAAATGTTCTCTCTAAGCTTCCATATCACAAATGCTTGTAGTTTAATTCTGGCAATTTCCAATTTGAGAACTAATAATAATTAAGAACCAAATGTTATTGAAAGGTACTGACTACATGTATAGGGGAAATTCCTGATATATGAAATGTAAAGATTGGTAGACTGGCTAAGCTGTTCTGAAAACACAGAGAATTTTTTTCTTAATGAATGTCATTCATGAGTCACATTTTTATAAGTAAATGACCTTATAATATTAAACCTCTAATTCGTAAGGTAGTAAAACAGGACAATTTAAAAATACTTTGATGAGGGACTTCCCTGCTGGTCCAGTGGTTAGGACTCCGAGCTTTCACTGCTGAGGGCACAGGTTCAATCCCAGGTTGGGGAAGTAAGAACCTGCAAGCTGTGTGGTGGGGCAAAAACATAAATAAGTAAAACAAAAAATTTTTACAAATCGGGCTTCCCTGGTGGCGCAGTGGTTGAGAGTCCGCCTGCCGATGCAGGGGACACGGGTTCGTGCCCCATTCCGGGAGGATCCCACATGCCGCGGAGCGGCTGGGCCCGTGAGCCGTGGCCGCTGAGCCTGCGCGTCCGGAGCCTGTGCTCCGCAACGGGAGAGGCCACGACAGTGAGAGGCCCGCGTACTGCAAAAAAATAAAAAATAAAAAAAAAATAAAAATACTTTGGTGAGCCATCAGAAGCCTGAGACACTTGGCTTCTCCCAGTGTGTTAAGCCACCATGTAAGACTTCCCTTTTAACACGGTAATCCAGCTCTAAGTATAAAGAAGTGAAGTTTTAGAAATTATCGAACCATATTTTCTTTTTGCAAAAAGGGTTTTGTTACTGATCATTTTATTCCTCAGACAAATGTGAGAATTATCTAAGACTATTACAGAAAATAGAAGATATAAAGCAAAGTACTCCAAAAATACCTTAAAAAGTAGTAAATAATATTTGACCAATGGCTTGCTAAAATAAATATACAGAAAAAATTGTCTCTAAAACACAGGGTTTATTTTTCTTTTTGGTTAATTTAGTTAAATTTTAGGGAGTTAAGAAGGAACAGGTTAATAAATTTAGGTTATCATATCAAACATATTTTGATTCACCTGATCTGAACAAACACTCAAAAATTACCAAATGGCTGCTGGAACCACATTCTGTTGGGTAATATATTTAATTTAAGGTAGAAATCCTACTAAAATCACTAGTTGTATAATAAAAATAACATACATGGGGACATGAGTCATAAAACACTCTGCCACTACACATTTTTGGATGATACTTTGTGTCCACTTAAATTTGTGAAGAATGAGCAGTACATGCAAATTATGGATAGAATTTAAATAATTTAGAAATTTCAGTTGAAACCATTAAAATGAATTCCTTCGTGGAACCTAGTGTCAAAGACTGGCAAGTGTTATTACAAACTTCTTCAGCAGAAAAAAATCTGTAATTCTGTTTTCTTGAAAATTTTCCCTATGAATGCCTCTAAATATGAAGAAAAAATTAAATTAATATACCTCAGTAGTGATATAGTTTGAGCCCTGGAAACATTTTGGAGGTGGATGATTTTGCTTTACGTATATACCTACGCAGAGAGATAAGCAGCTGTTAGATTAGAAAAACGTTTCGTTTTTATTTTATTATAATTGATTTTACTGTTTTAGCTTTTAGAAGTTTATTTCATGTTCATGTTTCTTTCAAAAACTGTCAAATGTAAAGGCCTTCCAAAATAAGCTTTTGAAAGGGTGGCATTTTAAGTAGCGCTACAGAAACCGATGAAAGGCGTTTTAGAAGCAGCCCTCTAAATGTCACCAGCAAATATGAAAGTATGAAAAGAATGAAAGTATGGGCAGATAAATGCATAAAGACCCAGACTGTAAGTTTATCCTAGTTCTAACGTTCACGAGTGCAAGTGCCTAATAAATACTACTGAAATGTCACTCGTTGTTTCTACTCCCTTTCTTCCCCCAATCCTCAGATTTGACTCTACAATTTTGACTCTACCGTTTGAGGTCACCTGATCATACCATTGAAATGGCTCTCAGTGAGGCCACTAGCAGTCACCTACATTCCAGATCTAAGTAAAGCTTTTCAGTTCCCTCATTTGAAGATTTCCACAGCATCTGGCATCACTAACTTTGCTGTCCTGAAGATCTGTCTTCTTTAACACCATTCCTTCCCAGTTCTCCATTCTCTCCAACTTCTTCGCCTCCCTCCGGGCTCCCTTCCCTGTTCCATATTATAAATACTGCTGGTTCCCAGGAGTCTATCATCTTTCCACAATGCACCCCTTTCCTCCATGATCTCACCTGTTATCACAATTTCAAAAATTACCTCTTTAGTCTCAAATTTCTCTCTGTAGTACAAATGGTCTCCTACGAATCAGAACTGTCTAATTGCTTCTCCAGCATATACACAGGTACCTTAAACTCAACATAATCCAAGATAAATCATCTTTGCATTACCTTGTAAATGCTGATAGGGCTCAAAACCACTCAAATCAGAAACACAAAACCACACGTTAGAAACATGAGAAATTTCCTTTTGTCCCTGTATATCTCCTTTCCCTATAGTCACCAGACTCCTCGCTATCTGAATTTCCTAAATTGATTCTAAAACCACATCTAGTCTGCTTCTTCATCATTACCATCTTAGTTCAGACTATTAAGAATTTTATGCATTACACAGTGCCAGTATTCTTAGCTTTTGAAGTATGTATCTGAGGATATAATTGCTAATTAAAGCCATCCTAACTTTCTCCACAGGAAATTCATGACCCTTCATTATTGGAATATGACTAACAGCCTCATCTTCTACCAGGCTCTCATGGGACCTTCAGACATACCAAGTCAATGGACTTATCAGATTGTTATACTTATGGATTTGCATTGCTAATGCCTAGCTAGGTTTCGGACTCTTTCAACCTCAAATGTTTCATCTACTTCTCTTCACTGATCACCACAGTAACCAGCATTTAGTTGGCGATAATATATTTCATAACTTCTCAAATTCATAATATAAGTCTGTTTCACATTTTAACGTTTTGGGGATCTGTCTTACAATTATTGTATAATTTAAAGCAAAAATTCATTACTTTCCCCTGAAAAGTTGTTAGTAAATTAACAATCGATGGTAACTTAGACTCAGGGCAATGGCATTCATGGAAGGAAGAGTAAGAATCAGAGAGAGTTAGAGGCAAGAAGTAAATTATCCTAACTAAAGCCCACATGTGCTCCGTGGAACCAACTGATAATGTAATATTTATAGTCATTATTTTATAAAAAATATTCTGAATAGTTTTTGAAAATAAAATCTGTCGGGGCAAAACATGTACAAAAAATTTCCCCTGAACTAGGCTAAATTGAAAGAGTATTTACCCAAGTAAGTACCAGATACTCATAATTTCCTTGGAGTACTTATTTTATGAAGTGGGACAGGATGCGAGTTCTGATGTCTGAACCATGTACATCCACAATATAAAATAATTCCCTCTACTCCTTCAGGGCAGGTTGGTTTGTTCCAAAGTGGCTGTAAATGCTCTATCGTATCATGGATTAGATAAAGTTGCACAATGTCTCACTTGCTTAAAATGTAAATTAAATTCCCAAAAGCACTTATGAAACTGATATGCAGATATACGGCTACATCAATAATACATTGGTTTATCAGTGACTTTTAAAATATTCATTTCCAAAAACTGGATTACACTGTCTACTACTTTTCTCTACATTATTTGATCCTCCTTGTATTTAATAGCTATGTTCACAAAATTCATTATTTGGGAATGTTTACAAAAGTAGACATCAGAAAATAGACATTTAAAATAATGAACATTTAAGACTGAGCTACTGGATATTCAGTTCTGGTTACAAAATCTGTTTCTTGGAATAATCTTCCTGCAGAAAACAAAATGAAAGCTGGATAAATATAAAAACTAACACAAAAGCAGGTGTGTTAAAGCCTTTATAAGTAATCAAAGCGGCTATAATGTGAGGGGCAAAGATCCTGAAGAAAAGTGAATCAAGGATAGCCCCAAATTTGCTGATTTCACAACATGAATGATGGAAGCCAAAGCCATGATCTATTTAAAGAGTTAAAGCGGAAAAAGAAAATATTTTTCAGGAACAAAAGCAGAGAAAGGGAAAACAAACTAGAGTTTTCTTTTCTTTTCTTTTTTCTTTTTAGAGACACAAACATATAGAAGGAAAATGATGCCAGATAGAAGCAGGACAAAGAGTAAGGAAGAGCATCAGAAAGCCTAAATTTTGGGGGTAAATTTAGATGAATACTAACGGATCTTTTTAAAAGTATGTGACTCCAAATACAAGTACTTTTAAATTAAATGTTAATAAAAGTACAAAAGGACGGAAGTAAGTAGAAACAAAGTAGAGTACAAAGTCTCAAAATCTATATATGTTTTATTTAAGGGAGGCTCAAATAACTTAAGAATGCATGTTGCATTTCTAGGGGAACCAATAAAAGAATTTTAAAAAGGAATTAATATTAACACACTAATAAGGAGGAAAATTTTTTAAATGATTAACATAAAATAAGGTAAAAGGAGAAAAGAATGAACAAACGGAAGTAAAGACAAAGAGAAGAAAGAAAAATGGTAGATTTGGACAAAAATATATTATTAATTCAAATAAATGTAAATGGACTAAATACTGCAATTAAAAGACAAAGGTCAGAAAAGAAAATGATACACTTCTTACAATTTAAAAAAACCTTTAAATATAAGGACACAGAAAGATGAAAAATAAAAGGGCAGAAAAAAAGGTATAACACACAAATACTGAACAAAAAAGGTCAAACATCAATCCTAGTATCAGACAAAATAAATGTTAAGGAGACAATTATCACTGAAGAAAAAGAGGGACATTTCACACAATTAAAGATTTAATTCAAAGGGAATATAAAATAATTCTAAATTTCTAGATACCTAATTAAACAGCATCAAACACTGAATGCAATAACAGAAATAAAACGAGAAATAAAGAAGTACAAAATCATAGGTGAAGAGTTTAGCAGGTATATGTTAGTAACTGAATGAACAATAAAGCATAAAGCCAAGACCAGTACATAAGCAACAAAATGATTAAAAACTGACTGAACTGACAAACACTTAATAGCACAACCCCAAGCTGTAAGATATACATTATTGTCATACGCACATGGAACATTTACCAAAATAGGCCACAGAGTAAGCAATAAGTTTCATCAAATGTCAAAAATTTTGAAATATATTGCATTCTCTCACCAACGTGGAATTGTCACAAACGAATAGTTTTTAAACTAGGGAAACTTCCAAGTATGTCAAATTTAAGCAATATATTTCCAAAATCACCCGTGGAGAAATTTTAAGAATTAGAATGTATTTTGAAATAAATAATAATGAAAAGAGGGCATATCTCAAAACCTCTGGTATGCACTAAATCTCTGTTACAGAGAATTTATGGTCATAAATACATAAACTTTTTTCATAAATACGTGTTTTAAAGTAAGAAAGGCTGCAAGCCCATGACTGTATTTTTATTGTACAGAACTCTAAATTGTTCAGCATAATGAAAAGAAAAACACAGAAAAATAAGAAATTTTGCCAAGGCCTCCATTTCTCTTTTCACTCTTCCTTTTCTCTAAAGTAAAGCCAAAAGAGCTTTTCCTTTCTGCCTGATCTACTGCCCACGCTACAAAGGTGAAGACAAGAAATTAACGACCCGTGAGAGTATTTTGATGAAAAATCAGAAAAGGCACAAAACACCAGATTCTTTACCACTTACAGAAAGTCTTTATGTGCTAAATCTGTTATCCCGACATACGTTAAGTGTCTGCCTTTTAAACAGCATAACTTGAGATGACAGGCAAAAGGTTCATCTTAGAGACCCATGACAGTTATTCATTACTCAGCTAATGCACTTCATTGAAAAATTAAGCAGGTGAAGAGTGTCTTCTTGGGTCAATTCCTCCCTACTGTGAGTCAGCTGCAGCTGCCATTGTCCTGGGCATGTTTAATGTGCAAATTAGCAAATGACAAAGAGCAAGAACATGAGCTTTGTTTGATTCCGTTCAACACGTGTTTGTTGCCTATTATGTGCCAAGCACTGAGCTAGGTGCTGGAAGTACCACCACAAACAAAGGAAACCCCTGCCTCAAGGGACCTGGAAGGGACACTGCAGAGTCTTCCCTCTAAGACAGTATGTTGTGTAGTTCACAAAATCCTCTTAAAGAGGGGATGCCTGCATTACTGTTATTCCATGATACACAGGAATTATTCAAGCAAAGGAAGATGAGATTGGCCGAGAGCAGAGAATGACCAAATACACAGACTAGTCGAGGAACATCACAGCATGTGCGGACAGCTACAGTCACTGTTGACAAAACCAAGGTGTGCACCGGATGCAAAGTGAGGGAGGGTGTAATCTGAGGCTGGAGAATGTGTGAGTCATGTGAGGGCTCGGGGGGGGGGGGCTTCTTCATGCTAACCAGGGCGAGTATCATTTATCCAGAGAGTGACATAGTGAGATTTACATTTGAGACAGATCACACTGGTTGCCCTGTGCATGGTGGATTTAAGCGGGGACAAGACCTGAGGCTAAGAAATCTGGCGTCAGTTTTAATAGCCCGAATGAGAGATGACTAGGGTTCTTGTTAGGACAGTAGAAACAGTAGGAGGGATAAGGAAAGGGGAGTGGATTCAGCATCTGCTGAACTAAAAGTGTACCTCTTGAGCAGTTCCAGAGAGACACGCTAAAATTTCCATATAATTAACGTAAACATCAACTTCAGTTTCCCCTCCAGAAGCACTTATTCAGGTTCAGACACAGTCAAGATGTAGATTGATAAAAGAGAGAAAATTAGTACCTGATGGGGGAACCACTAAGAAAAACAAGGAAGAGGATCTAAACAGGACCATTCTAGAAAGACATTCTGTAACCACCTTTGACTGGGGTTTTATTAATTCCTTAGTGAGAAAATATTGAGTTAGTTTGTTAATTTCTTATGTACATCTCCTTAAGTTGCCTGTGTATTAACCTGTATGTAAGTCAGACATTACTATGATCTTAATCATTCTCAATCAACCTTGTGTGGTCTCTTGAAAGACCAGAATTAAAGATCAAAATCTGAAGCAAAGGGACTTCCCTGGTGGCGCAGTGGTTAAGAATCCGCCTGCCAAATCAACCTTGTGTGGTCTCTTGAAAGACCAGAATTAAAGATCAAAATCTGAAGCAAAGGGACTTCCCTGGTGGCGCAGTGGTTAAGAATCTGCCTGCCAATACAGGGGACATGGGTTCGAGCCCAATCCGGGAAGATCCCACATGCCGCGGAGCAACCAAGCCCGTGAGCCACAACTACTGAGCCTGCACGCCTAGAGCCCGTGAGCCACAACTACTGAGCCCACGTGCCACAACTACTGAGCCTGCACACCTAGAGCCCGTGAGCCACAACTACTGATCCCACGTGCCACAGCTACTGAGCCTGCGCGCCTAGAGCCCGTGCTCCGCAGCAAGAGAAGCCACCGCAATGAGAAGCACGCGCAGTGCAACGAAGAGTAGCCCCCGCTCGCTGCAACTTGAGAAAGCCTCCGTGCAGCAACCAAGACCCAACGCAGCCAAAAATAAATAAATTTTTAAAAATCTGAAGCAAATATGTTATTTAATATTCTTATAGGCAAGTTTATGAAAAGTGAAACCGATCATAATTAGAATCAAGCTTCGGATGCTCAAAACAGACACATCAGAAATGTGATACCATTTGGAGCATGGACCCTTTATATACTCATATTTTTCCCAGCAACTTTATTTTTATATTCCAAAACCCATGACAGATTATATTACGTCTAAAAGGTAAAGAGTTTCCAAGATTAGCTAGATGATAATTAAGTATATCTTTTGAAAACCTTAAACATTATACGTCAGAGGATTTGAATCTTTACAAACTGATGTAAGGCTAGATCTATAAATTATCAATGTATCATATATCTAGATTATACATACATATCTATAGATATCTAGATTATCAATACACTACTGCAACAAAATGAGAAAGCCAATCTTCTTGTTTTGCCCGCTACCAAGTAAGTCACTTGGCAAACTGTAACTCATTGAAATAGTCTGGATGATCTCTGGTCATGCAGACTGCAATACTTAAATGTATTTTTAAAAAAGAAAGAAACCTAGAACACGGTGCCTTTTTCATGCCTTTTATAATACGTATTAAACTGAATTCAATATTAAATCACCAAACGAGGGAATATGAAGTGCAAGGGTGATCATTATGTTAAGCCAACAGCTTTCAAACATATACTGGTACGTTCTTGAGACCCTTTATATAATAACTTATGTTGAGAAAGTTTCCTTCCTCTGCTCAAACGATGAACACAGAGCAGAGCACTGTATCTTGACTGATAACAGCAGAGTTCTTCATGACACTACTTATGATAAACGTATAGGTAAAAAGTGATGAGTATCGCCAAATCACTCTTAGTTTTTTTTCATATTTAAGTATAATGTCATGGTCATCTGGATGTGAGTTCCTCTTTTTAAGACATTCTTCTGATAACTACCTGAGGAAAATTTCCCCCGACTAATGGGCAGCATGCGTTATCAGAGAAGGAAAGAGTTGCTCCAGCATCATTTACTCCCTATGCCTCCTCCTGGTCCAACGATTCTCTGGGACCTGCCATTTGGCACTTGGCTGACAGGCGAAGTTTTCACAGCCTTAGCCGTTTCAGTATGTGCATAAAGGTCAGATCCCATAACTACACTCCTGTTAAAAATATCTCCTGATGTTTATCCAAAGTACACCTGTTTCTAAACCAAAGCATGGGCCTTGAAGTTCATGTGAGCTATAACTTCTAGAAGGCTAGGCTTTCATGAGTACAGGAGCACTCTTAGATGGAACAGTGGAGCTCCTGAGAAACGCCAGAGACAAAATCCGCGTGATAACACACAGGAGGTTGTAAAAGTGTATGTATATTGAGTTTGCCTGTCTCAATTTCAGCTTCTTCTTAACTAGAGCTCTTTAAACAGTTCCAGATGAAATCTAGAAAGGAATATAATTATGATTATAATTTCAGGGAAGTTCATCTATGATCCACAAACAAAGCAGACATACTGCATCCTCAGTATCCTGATATCCTGATATTTATTACCGTTTAATATCCTCAACGGCATATTAAACGTTAATAAATTGGAAATGTGAGACTTCAGGTGATGTGACTGGCAGGGGAAAAAAGAAAGATCTGTTTCTACAGTCTTGTAAACTATATCAATTCTAAATGGGTGAATGCATTAACAATAATTTAAATCCAGGGGAAAAAGAGAGTGTCTGAAGAGTCAGAAAGATGAATACTAGGGTAAGATAGTATTTAACGTCATAGGGAACGTGAGTGACGTGTACTGTCATAAAATCCAGAATATAATGATGTAAAATCATTATATTTTAGGAAATATGGGAGGATAGTCATATGAAAATTGTATTCAATAAATAACATAAGTTAATTTTTCAAATCTCTCCTTAAAACCTAGAAATGGCATTTTATTGTCCCAAGCATACTGCAAAAAAAAAAAAAAAAGTTGTTTTGGGTTTTTCTAGTCACTACTCTTATTATAATCCAACCAAGGTAACTCTACTATACTGGATATAAACAGGTTTACCTTTAGCAAATTTCTTACACTCTACAGAGTTAAGTGATACAGTCTATGGTAAGGACACCGGTATTAATTGGAGGAGGTGCAGATCTTTGTGGAGAAATTAGAACCCACATAATTTTACTTGTGGTCACACCACGGACGATAAACAGAAGGTGACCCAGGGTGAAAGAAGGCAATGGGCTTATGTTTCACAATTCAGACGAAACGGATATATGTTTTATAAGGGGACAGGGAGGAGACAATTTAGAAACAGTGGAGAAAGAAGGCAGAATTGAGGAAGCAGACCTTGAATTTAGTGAAGCCAGACCTAAAAGGCATGAATAAACGTTAGCCTTAGAAAGGACGGCAGGCAGCGTTTTCTCTGAGCTTAGAGCGTATGGTAAGAGTACGCAGGGATCCATTTGCCCTGGCCTGGTTTATTCTGGATTCAGTCTGTTTAGTGGCACCAGCATATACTCAGCTGCTAAAACCTACGGAATCTTCCATTTTTTCCTTTCTTGGAACGCTCCCACGAGCCACATTCAGTCCGTTCTACCCAGTAATACTTTCCAATTTGTCCGCTTCTCTGTCCCTTTACCATTTACACAGATCATTTCTTGCTTAGGAAGATTATTTTCTCCTCATTTCTTGCATAGGTTGTTAGCGTCTAACCAGTCCAGGATGACGGTTTAAAATGCAGTTATCGGGCTTCCCTGGTGGCGCAGGGTTGAGGGTCCGCCTGCCGATGCAGGGGACGCGGGTTCGTGCCCCGGTCCGGGAAGATCCCACGTGCCGCGGAGCGGCCGGGCCCGTGAGCCGTGGCCGCTGAGCCTGCGCGTCCGGAGCCTGTGCTCCGCAACGGGAGAGGCCGCAA
>NC_041233.1:115186592-115199316 GCF_002837175.3 Physeter macrocephalus
AAAAAAAAAAAAAAAAAAAAATGCAGTTATCAAATCCCTGCTCTTTGTGAAGCTCTTCAGTGTTCTTCTTGGCCTTCTCAGAATCTAAACTCTTCAGTGGACAGAATACTGAAGAGTTCCTCAATTTAGATGAGCTTATTTGCAATCCTGTGATTTCATACCTGTGTCCTCTCCACTTGGAATTCTCCCGTGTTTGCCTGATTCATGTCTACTTGCCTCTCAAACCCCATCACACTTGGTCCTCTGTCCTCATCAAGGGGAACGGGGTGATCCTTCCATGGTCTCTGACAAAGTCTGTTCCACGACGGAAGGATTGGGCCAAAGCAACAGCCTGGCGGAAGACATGCTTCCCAAGAGTTCGAGGGTTGGTTGCTAGCCCTCAGCTGCTAGGAATATCCACTTTTGACCCATTACAACTAAGGAAAACAGCCTTATTTCTGTCTCCCTCTATTGGCTTACATTTCTCTTATATGAAAATAAAGCTTAAGAGACAAAGATCTCTGCCTCTTTTATAAACTGTGTCCTGCAGCATCTCCCTGTTGGTTACAATGCATCTTTCCTCAAAAGGGACTTGGGTACCTCACCTAGACTGTGAGACGAGAAATAGCTTCCTCCACGGGGCTGTGGTAAGGTTGCATCTGTGTAGGGTGAACGCCTCCTGCCAATCCAGTGGTTAGAAAGGCAAGCTTCATGGTTGGCAGTGTGCTAAGATCTAAAAGACAGAATGTTCTCCAGTTTTGGAAAGTATCATTTCAGAAATTTCATTAGTGTTCCCATGGCCTGAAATGTAGTGTCTACATTGCCCATATGGGACACAAAGTTAAAACACCCACACATATTAGCTCACTTCCAGAGGTAGATCCACAAGCTTATCCCTCTGTTATGCCACATAAAACAATCCCAGACATTTTTGACATCATTAATATTTGATGTTTTATGTTCAGCATCCTTCAGTTGTTCTTAACCATAAAGAAGAAATTAATTTTAACATGAAATCTACATTTACATATATCCTAAAAATAATATCCAGTGACGTTTAATGTTTATTAGGAGAAAGCTGTTCAAAATGATTAGAATGCAATTTATGAACAAATCAACACAGTTGAGTTACTAAAATTCATATATGAGCAGAGAAACATCTTTTACCTCAGGTTTCAAATGAAAAATATCAAAGTGAAATAGACTGGAGATAATTACGTTTCAGAGATAAAAATAGGAATGTCATTTTAAAAGGAAATCTCACTAGTAAATAGTTTTAACTGAATTAATAAGCCCTGAAACAATTTGTTTTTACCTTCATAAACTATCTTATTCAAAGCCCCAATTTTCCTATTCCCTTCACTAAATAAGATATTTTCCTCTTTGGCATTTAAATCTTAATTCTTCATTATCTTCTAGCAAACTCTTTGTCCCCTCATGTCTAAACTAACAGCCTCCTAAATGGTCTTCCAAATTCCGGTTTCTCTACTTTCCAACTCACTATGCATACAATTTTGAGGCCTTTTTCCCCTTGAAAATTCTATTTCCATTTTTAGTGTTTGATTCAATTTAAATACATATTACTTTGCAAGGACCTATGTCATGTCCAACATTTGATTGTGTTTGCCTTCTGCATCCAGGATCATCACCACCTTTTAAGGACTCCAGCATCTACTGTTCCCTGAGCTATGCAATTGTGCCCTAACCCATATCAAAACATCAGGCAGGTCCAGCCTTCATAGAGAAGTGTGTTTTCTCCTCAGTGTTTTGCTTACACCCATTACTCTCCCTAGAAGGCTCTAGGCTCTGCTCCATCATTTCATGTGTCTCCAAACTCCCCATTAAAAGTATTACCTACTCACTATTTCTCAATTCATCTTAATAAGCAGATATGTCAACTACTTCTTTTAATCCGGATCCGTCACCCACCCGAAGCTAATTCCAAGTAGAACATTAGTATTGAATAATACCATGTATTGGCTAGATGCATGCCTACCTGCCTGGTGTGCCAAGTAAAAAATCTTCTCGATGTGCTCAAGTTAGCTGATTAAAGAGACAACAATAACAACAATTACAAGGTCCTTGGTTTAGAAGGTAGGGATTAACTGAAAGGTATACGTTAGCCCCATGAAAAGTGCCGCATGCAATCCTTTCAATCGCAAAAGTAGTTTCTAAACAAAAATATAAAGAAACGTCTGAGGATAACAAACACCCCCAAGCTTCTGGCTTTCTGTATACGAGTGGTTTAACCTTAAATTCGGATTTCGATTTCATAATTTAAACACATTTTGTTCAATTCAAAGCAACAACCTAAGTAGAAATAAAAACAATCCCCAAATCCTCAGTGTTAAATTTTAGGGCTCAGATGCTTAAGTAATTATGTTTTTCTTTTTAATTTAATTAATTTATTTATTTGGAAAAAGAAAAAGAAATCTTTGTTCTGTGCTTCTTATGAGAACCATTTCTTCTGTACAAATGGAAGTGCCTGTGGATTCCCCCCCTGCAGATTGGCGAGCTGAGCCGCATATAGTTCCCACCTAGTTTTTAGGCTCTGAGCATCACACTCCCCATATCCATTCCCCCTAATATGTGTTTTTTAACTATGTTTTTAAATGTTCTTCCTTTCAAGGTGTTGGCTATTTACTTCAAAGCACAATAACAGCCTTCAAACTGAAGAAGAGATTATACACAAAGCCAGTGTCTAGAAAGATGTTCACATTTGTTTTACCTACATACAGAATCTACACACCAGTGACAAAGAGGAGGCAAAAAAAGAATTGTAAACTATTTATTTAATTAAAATAGAGAAAATATGCAGTTAATTATTCTGCCTTCAATTTATTCCAGATGCCGGTGTCCAACAATTTTATTCCAGCAACAAAGTGAAATATTCATTGATTCCATTTTCTTATTGCTCTAAATCAAATAAACATATTTTTTGTATATATCACATACACACACATATATATACACAGAAACACACACAGTTTTTTCCTCTTAGGCACTTTTCAATTGTTTCTAAAGACAAAGAGACAGAGAGAAAATCTTTAAAAAAACTTTTGTGGAATTTGAACATTATAATACTGTAAGGGCAAAAGAAAACATTTAACATTTTTATCATTTAAAATTCTCTCTTGTATTATAAAAACATAAAGACTCAGAAATGTAATTTGTTGTAGTTATGAGGGAAAAAGAATCATAATACTGCAAAAAACAGCGTGGCATTTCTGGTTACCACTGTGATAAATGTACTGAAAGGTGTTTTAAATGAAAAAAATATATATGGCATTCTTAGTTATAGCTAAAATTAATTCTTATTTTCTTCTCTGTAATTACATGAATACCACAATCAAAATTTGGCGTTTCAAATGCAGTCAAGAAGACCAAATACAGAATTTATCTTATAGTTTTCAAGAAGAAAGTGATTTTCGGTTCTAAAATAAAACTTTGGAACCATATAACCAATAGTAACATTCTCCATTGCTGAGGTTCAGGGTAACTAAAAACGTGTATTTTCAAACACTTTTAATATGTTTGAAATAAAACTAAATCATGTTTTCCTTAAGTTCAATCTGATAATAAAGAAACTATGAATTGCTTTCATACAAAATTGTATGTGTAAGTGGTAGTAGTACTTACTTCTCTGCCAGCCCAATAAACAATTTCTTGTAAATACCATAGACACACACAATCGATTGTATTATAGGTGATTCTGTAGTGTTCCTGAATGAGCCAGGAAGTCTAGTAATCCATCTACCCAGGTCACGTGAATGAATTTCTGTTTTCATTCATTAGCATTTTACCTGATGACTTCCGTGTTTCAGTCACTACAATGAGCCCAGGAGATTAGGAAAGAAGAATTAGTCATAATCCTTGACACCAGCTAGTTTGCAGGGAGACAGGGAGGTGTCGGCTATAAGGTGAGATGAAGGAAAGCTTTCCTAGAACAGGTAACCTTTGCACTGAGCCTTGAAAGATGAGCTGGTATTCTGTAGGTGAGAGACAATAAGAGGAGAAGAGGCTTCAGGGTTGAGTGTGTCACCACGGGACCCAAGGTCGGATGCATTAGGAATTTCAAGTTATTCAGATGATGAGGGTTCTAGTATGTTCTGGAAGGTACAGGAGTTAGATGTGGTGATAAAGGGAGCAGTAAAAGTTAAAGAAAGAACAGAGTGTAGAGTTATGTTACAAGATAATGAGGAGTTACTAAAGGATGCTTTGCAAGAACTCGGATGGATGGATTTTTGGTGGAGAGATAGAAATAAGGGTGGACATTTAGGAGATTCACGACATAGTCCAGTCAGAGATGACAAGACTTGAGTTAAGGCCATAGCAATGGAGATGGGAAACATGTTCACGTTGAGTCTGAAGACAAGAATTTCAAATAACTGACAATGTTTGGCTTGTGCGACTGGGATACGGTAGAACCATCCACTGAATTTGAAAGGATAAAAATTGCAAATGCATGATATAATCTTCCATTTCAAACCGCAGCAAAGGCATGGGAAAATGAACAGTGCAGACTGTCCATGGAAGGAGGGCAGTCCTCAGTGGGGTGGAGGGGGAGGAAGGTCTCAGTCTAATTGAGGCCAGTGCTCACTTCCAGCCAGTGGAGTGACCCCAGGAGATACATCTGACCTCTCCAAGCCCCGTGTCCTACATTGTTAGACCAGGATAGTATCCAAGAGCTACTGTCAGGTTTAAAATATGTGTTACTTAGCTTAAAACACTCAGCACAAGCCTGAGACATAAAAACAAAGCGCTTAGCAAATATTATTTCCCCTTGTTTACCTCATTTCCTTTTTAAAAACTGGAAACATTAGGAAAAGACATAAGAAAACAGAGACATTTTGCTTTCTCAACAGTAACATATTTTTCTGAAAATGAATACATTTTCGAGAAGTCAATACAGAGTAACACATTATATGAAAAAAGTCTTAAATGTGGCTAGAATCAGTCAAACCCGCTGGCTTCACCAGTTAATTCCAAGCACGTGATTATATACGTGAAATATCTTTCTAACTGTACAGCACTGCATAAATGTGACTTGTTACTTAGGAGAAACTGGCAGAGAGCCGCCAGGGAGAAAACAGCAAATTAAATCTAGAAATGACCATTTTTGTCGAGGCTAAAAGGAACACTGAGAAAACTTCTTTAGATTTATAAAAACAAGGAGTGTTTTTCAGTGATTTCTCCCGGAGTTGTAACAGTATGAAAATCCTGGTATATAAAAATAAATACAAGATAATGAGCACATTTTCTGGTCCTCTCCTGGAGCACAGCAGGATATACAAAATCTCCACCCACGAAACCACATACTAGCGGCCAGCAGGAGGCAGCCGGCTTTCTATTTAGCCCTTTAAAAGCTACCAGGACATCAAATTTTCTTTCCAAGTCCACGTGAATTTATACAAGGCACTCCGTCTCTTCCATTTATAAGCAAATCAAAGTCACAAAAATCGCTAGACCCTACACTCCCTGACAGTATGGACCGGGTTTTGTTTGTAACATAGGGCACACCACAAACAAGTTATACAATGAAAACAATACTGTGCAAAACTACATCTCTAGCTCATATATTCGGTCACTCACAAATGATCAAGCACCCAGTAGGGGCCAGCACAGCCAGGTTGTGGATGATTCTGAAGCCCCTTCAGGGCATGTGGGCCTCGCTGTCAGTGTCTGAAGAAAATCTCCAGTTAGTTGATGGTTGTGGCTACATGGATTATCTGCCTTATGATGATGATTTCCTCTAGAAAAGGAAGTGATTTTTGTGACTTTGATGCATGGGACCAAACAAAACAGAAGTTGAAGGAATCCAAGATGAGAAGAAGACAAGATAATGACCTTATTCACACATAGATAATTCTTCAAGACAACTTAGCACTGAAGATAAAAGATCAAGATGATAAGAAATTGAATCTTTTTATAGAAAGTGTAAAATGCTCTCTTTCTGTACCCACTTTCTCCCTTTGGAAGATAGCTGGCTAAATAATTTTTGTGAATTTTGAGGGTCTTTTTCTCTTTCTAGAAAAAGACTTCAAAACTATTCTGGAAGTCTACCTATGCCACTTGAAAAGCCAACTCAGTTTACTTACTGACAGATTATGTGTATAAACTGATATTTTTGTGTTTGAATTGAAAATTTATAGACATACATGAATCTATTCATGATTGTTAGCGCAGAAATGAATCTTGGGTTTTGGGGAGGACTGAAATGGGGCTGTTAATTTTTATCTTATATCTTCCTATAGCTTTTGATGTTTTACCATAATTGTGCATTACTTTGTAATAAAAAATTTAGTACCTAAAATATGAAGAATTTTATTTTAACAAAGGGAGATAACAGTTCTCTCTTCCAGAAGGAAGGAATTTTATTCTTTGGAATATAACCACAAAGAATATAAGAATGCTCTTTTTTTCACCTAAATCTAAAACATTTTCTCCTCAAATCAAATTGACCCACGTGGGGCTTCCCTGGTGGCGCGGTGGTTGGGAGTCCGCCTGCCGATGCAGGGGACGCGGGTTCGCGCCCCGGTCCGGGAAGATCCCACGTGCCGCGGAGCGGCTGGGCCCGTGAGCCGTGGCCGCTGGGCCTGCGCGTCCGGAGCCTGCGCTCCGCAACGGGAGAGGCCGCAACAGTGAGAGGCCCGCGTACCGCAAAGAAAAAAAAAAAAAGAAAAAAGAAAAATGGGAGATGCTCATCTGGGTATGTCTGAAATGTAAACAGTAATGATGGAAGATCAAAAGGCATGGGAATACTAGCTAAAGATATTAAAAGCTTATTTTATACCAGGGTCCTGTATTAAGGTATTTTATTTCATTTAACCCTCATAAAAACTTATGAGGAAGGTGCTATTATCATCCTGAATTTACTGACACAGAATCTCACGGAAAGAAGTAAAGACCCATTCGAAAATTCAAGAGGTTAAGTTGCATACTGAATTTTCTTAGAAACTAAAATCGTGGACCTTACTTTGGAGTCCAGGATTTCAACCACTACTCTGCTACAGACAACAGGAGCTCCAATAATTATGTGTTGAATGAATGAAATGATGATTATGTTATTATAATTTAACATTGTATTTGTATTAAAATACAAGATCCTTCTACCAATATTTCAGGTAGACACTGATCCACAAAAGTTACGCACTTTTATTCAATTTTTATATCTATGTTGGATAACTAAATAGGTAACACATTTCAAATTTTGGATTAAATAATTTGGAAATGTATAATTTAACTATTAATAACATACTGATAATTTTTTAAATGACTACAACTCACCAGAATAATTTGTTTCCCTTTCCCAGAAGAAATTAAAGATAAAAATTATGAAATCTAAATTAATTTCACAGTTGTAGTCTATAAACATGGTGAATAATGTCAACAATTTCTTAGCTGTCAGATAATAAGCTTTAAATGCCTGAAAGAGATCATAGTTTCCTCAAGTCTAACTGTGCTCTCAAAGTGCTTTGAATTTCTCATGAGTACTACGCTCACCTGACATCTAGTGCATTTTATCAGTTTGCTGAGTTCTCAGTTGAGTGCCTAGATGCTACTTAATATTATAAACACTATAAAAGAAATACAGCCATGAGCATCCATAGTTGGTATTAATAATATACGGTATTTTGCCCATATATGGTCAGTTTGCCATATTTTTATTCACTCATTTATCTTTCGTTCACTCACTCAAAAACATTTACAGTAGCACTAATATCCCCTGTATGTCAAGTATTCAAGGCCTGGGAGTAAACTTATTATGTTTAGTGCTGATTTGCTGCTCTTTTATTGATCTTTGTTCTATTTATTATGGAATATATTTAAACTCTGATTGAAATCAATACAGTACATTTGTCAGACTAAAATGTAACGAAGGATTTAAATGTCCAAATCTAAGTATATCTTTCTGGGCAGATAAAATGTTATTCGTGCATACAGTAGAAGGCTGCTAGATGTAAAAAACGAAAGGATTCTGGGGAAGGAACACCAGCTGGGGAAAACAAAAAGAGAATATATGAACATGCCTGTAATTGGTCAGAAATAAATATGACTGTCTCAAGGACTGATGCAGATGATTGCTTTTTCTTTCCGCATAACATTTAGGGTGAGACCTTCATTCAACTACTAAGAACACCAGGAATGAAAACAAAATGGATTAACACTTTAAGACAGAGCTGCTCATCTACAGAGACAAAAGAAAGATTGACTAGTGATTACCTAGGACTGGGACAGTGGTAGGGGAGATGGGTAGGAGCCTCCTTTCTGGGTAATGAAAAGGTTCTAAAATTAGATCATGGTGATGCTTTCAAATCTCTGCCTATATACTAAAACACAATGAACTGTCATCTTTAAATGGGAAAACGTTATGATATATGAATTACATCCCAAGAAATCTGTTAAAAATAGATGCTGCTACAATTTTTTCATAAATAATCCAATGCCTTACAATTTACTTTGCAGTAGTTTTGAAATTTCTTTCAGAACTGTCTCTACTTCCAAAACACGTAGTTTTTTTTTTTTTTGCGGTACGCGGGCCTCTCACTGCTGTGGCCTCTCCCGTTGCGGAGCACAGGCTCCGGACGCGCAGGCCCAGCGGCCGTGGCTCACGGGCCCGGCCAATCCGCGGCACGTGGGATCCTCCCGGACCGGGGCGCGAACCCGCGTCCCCTGCATCGGCAGGCGGACCCTCAACCACTGCGCCACCAGGGAAGCCCCACGTAGTTTTTTAAAAGGACTCTTTCCCTGTGGATGATCATCAGTCGACACACATGAAATCAATTTCCTTCCTGTGACTGCCACCAAGTACTTTTTTCCTTCTTAAGATATGTTATTTTTAATAATCATATTATTTTGACTAATATTACTAAAATTTTTAAGTTTTAAATACAGCATGACTTACTCAATAACCAATGAAACTTAATTTCACTTTCCACTTAATGATGTGTCAAATTCTTAACATTTGCAACGTGGTCTTATTAAATGTAGTTTATCTAGGGAATAAAACGTAATGATGTAGAATAACCCCAGGCTATTTAATTATAAACTCTTTATTAACAGCGTGAAACGGAACATTCTGCATGTCTCAATGGTAAACTTTAATAATATTGATTTCTTATAGAAACAGAGCTTCTATTATCAGAAAACAGGCAGTTTTTTTCCTTAACAGTCTTCTTTATATCCAAAGAAAATAACTTCCTTTGAATTTGTTTTTCTTCTCCGATAGAAATTTTTTTAATTTAAGAAATCTTAAGCTGTTGTTGATTTTAATAGAATATAATCAATATCCATGAGAAGTTGTATAGTTAGGGTTATTAGAACTATTCTGCAACAAACACTTTGCATACGGCCTCGGGGAACATGATTTGGGATTCGCTGCTTCAGTCAATAAGTATTTTATTTGACCCCTTTATGATCGTGGTAAAATGCATACACATAAAAGTACAAAATTCTATGTGTTTAATATATTCGTAATGTTCTACAACCATCCCCACTATCTAGTTCCAGAACTTTCCATTATCCCTAAAAGAACCTTCATACCTATTAAGCAATAGCTCTTTCCTTCTTACCCCCAGGACTTGACAATCAATCAATCATCTGCTTTCTGTCTCTATGGATTTGCCATTTATTTCACATTTAAAAAATCACACAATATGTGTCCTCTTGTGTCTGGCTTCTTTCCGTTAGCATATGTTTTTCACGATTTTTCACGATTCATCCACGGCATAGTATGTGTCAGTCCTTCATTCCTTTTCATGGCTGCATATTATTCCCGTGTGTGTATTTATATATATGTATATATATATATATATACATATATATCACATGTTGTTTGTCCATTCAACAGTCTATGGACATTTGGGTTGTTGCTACGTTTTCTCTACTATTTTAGCAGTTCATTTTGCTTGCTTTTACAGAATATATAAATACCATGTGATATGTTTCTTTCTGAAACACAAATTAAGAAAATAAAACTTGGGGGAAAACTTTTTCTCTCTAAAGAGGAAAACGTTTTGTCCGTTCAAGAGCTCATCCTTCACAAACCAAAGACAACGTGCGTACCTTCAACGGACAATGAGACGTGTTGAGTCTCAAGGAGAGCGTAAAAGGCTGAGATTGAGAGTCAAGAACCCACTTTCATATCAACTGGACATCTTGTGCACACCTCCCACTCGTACGTGTGAATTCTCTCCAGCTCCACATTACAGTTTCCTTGGCCTCCTTCATTTTTATGAAATGGCAACTCCATGCAGCTAGTGACTCAGCCCAAAGCCTGGTAGCCATCCTTAGCACGCTCTTCTCTCATTACCAACGTACTTCCACCTCCAAGTGCTGTATGTTCGATGTGCAAAATGCCTTGAACCCTTCTGCTTTTCTTTACGTCCACTGCCATTAACTAGAACAGGTCACCATCACCTGTTATCTGGGCTGTTCCCTTTTGCCTTGACCATCTCAAATTTTTTCTCCACTGCAAAGACTGGAGAGATGCTTTTAAGAATTTAAATAAATTACATCACTCCCTTGCCTTAAACCCTTTGGAAGCTGCTACCTCTAAAATAAAACCCAATCTTCAATACAACTCGTCAGTCGCTATTACCCAGACTCTGACTTGCACCACAAAATCATCTAATAGTTCCCCCCCTTACGCATTATACCCCATCAACACCAGGCTTCTGTCAGTATCCTCCCTCCACCACACTTCTAGAACTTTCCCTAATGCTGTTTTAATTCCCCTGCTGTCACCAAATCACTCTTCACCTAAACAATTTCCTAATCATCTTTTAGCCTCTACTCCTATGTCATGTTCTCCAAACCACCTTTCAACTCCCCCGATCAAAATTAGGGGGTCCCAATGCTTTTCCTTCGAAATGAACTTAATTTTTTTCTTAGCACTTAATGTAGTTTATTACACATTCATTTGGCAGTTTATTTGTTCAATCTCCCATTCCCACAGTAGACTGTAAACTTATTGGGGCTCTTTATAGTAAGAAAAAATATCCCCCTTGTAAGTAACATGATCATAAATCAGTTAAGTATATGTTATTCTTTGGTCTCTAAAATAGGTCATTTAATTAAGATGTTTCAAAAAGTGTGAGAAATTAGGGACAGTGTTTTCATTAACTTGTTTTTACCCCTTTTTACAGATTTATAGATGAAGAAAATATAACCCTTGCCAAGGTAAGGATTCTCAAGAGCAGCAGGTCAAAGTTTGTTAGAAAAAGTGCTCAGTAAAATAAGCCTTTATCTGGAGAAAAAAATCTGAAGGGATTCAACTCAGATTACATGAATGACTTCAATTTACACTAATCAGTTGACTTTTGGTCACTAGCTTCATTTTTCTTTTTTTTTTCCCCCCCTTTTTTCCCCAACTCACTGTACTTGATTGTCTTGAACATATCAATTCATAAGTTTAATAGAGTCAAATTCATCAGATACACCTATCGCTGAGGCAGTTCTCACCTTGCATTATGATTTCCAGAGGAGCGTTAGAATACCAGTGCGTCCACTCACGCTTTACCTCTGAGTTTGCCCCTCTAATCATAACCTTTCTCTGCAGTTAATGGACCAAACTGGTTGGCTCTCAGCCATTGCCTTGCAGGGCATGTACAGAACATGCAGTCAGAGGTAAAGACTGCTATTCTCCTTTCTTTCTTCTTATAATGAATGAGTCCAACACAGCTTCTTGAAATAAAATCTATCAGAACTGTTTAAATATTCTGCAGGCACGTCAGTTCTCCTGAAGACACATACCATTCTTCTAAAAGAAGTTAGAGAATTTATAGAAACGATCAAGAGCTACAGATGGAACGGCTCTTTGAAAGCCAAGATTCAAAATCTGCCCCCTTTTTGGCAACAGAAAGCTACATATGTTGTGTCGAGGTGACACTCCTGTGGGGGGACAGGAAGAGGACTTCTCTATACTTGAGAGCTACTTGTAAGCCAGCCGAAGAAAATGTGTTTGCACTACGTCCAGCAAACCTCTGCCCAAGCAAGAAACCCCTGACTGGGCTGCTTCACCATTAAAACCTGAAAAGACCATTTACCAATTCACTGTCTGGTATTACCAACCAGAAAACGAACACATTTTAGAAACTACATTTTCTCAGAGAAAATACTTCTTTGTATTTGTTAGTTTCTTTTCCTATAGGAGCTTTTTCATATTGTGCGCCATCAAGTCAAATGGGGGGCTGCCGTAATGGCTTCCGCCACTGTACGACACATCTGAGGGGCTTTTAAATTTTCTTTCTATTTTGTTCACGACATGGACTATCTAGAAAGTCTGAGTCTGCTGAGACACATTCACGAGACACAGGCTTGGCACCCGTGAATTCAGATGTGACACTGATAATAGAGTGAATGGTTCCCTCCAGAACATTCAAAGGCCTCCAGCTTTCTACCACTGGGAGAAAATCTAAACCCATAGGCGATGTCTAAGAAGCCATATACTACAGATACAGAAAAATCAAGGAGTCGGCTTGGGAGATTCAAGTGGATGTCACAATGTTCGGGAGCTTAAGGGTTACAGCATTTGGCGTTTTCCAAAACGAACGGTATTTTTATATTCAACCCTACAATCAAGGTAATAACACAACTCCATAGGAACTTCCATTAAAAACAACAGTAGGCTTCATGCTTAGCTAGAAAGTGAAAGAGTTTCTCTTTTAATTATCATCTGATTTTGAATGACTGCTTGATTACATAATGCTGCTCAATTGGACAAGTGTAATTCTATTTTTTTTTT
>NC_041233.1:115199418-115280211 GCF_002837175.3 Physeter macrocephalus
ACAGGCTCCGGACGCGCAGGCTCAGCGGCCACGGCTCACGGGCCCAGCCGCTCCGCGGCACGTGGGATCCTCCCGGACCGGGGCGCGAACCCGCGTGCCCCGCATCGGCAGGCGGGCTCTCAACCGCCGCGCCACCAGGGAAGCCCGGACAAGTATAATTCTAAGGAAAAGCTTTTACGCGATTAAGAAAGGACATGGAATGCTTACAAGTGCTTTTAAAAAAAGATGCTATTTTTAGACTGTGAATGTCCTATAAAAGAGTACAAAGTGTTTTAAAAAGGAAGTATCATATCAGTTTTGGGTCACTGATTAAACAGATTGTGCCTTCCAGATTTCTTCTCCTGGAAGAATATATAAACTCTGTAGATGTCTTAGATGCCATATATTACAAATACAGGAAAAAGAGGCACCCTCTGGGGGAGATTCGAGTGTCTATTGTATTTCTTGGGGGTTTAGGAGTTGCCCGAGAAAATGGGAAGGAAGAGAAACAAAAAAATTCGTTCTGTACAGTGACCAGACTCAAAGAAGATGGAGAAGATATAGTGAAAGTAAAGTTAAAGGAAAAAAAAAAAGGAAAAATGATCCATTGCCTACAAACTTAATTTGTGACCCAATAAAAGTAGTTTGTGGATTTTTAATTTTTATTATACAATATACTGAACTTTACATTTATTACAAACGTTGAGTTTAAATATGTGGGTATCATTTATCATTTTGAACATAAACATTCAGAGGTAAAAAACAGACATTTATGTGTAATGCAAAAGAAGAAAGTAAGGTGCTATTTGAAAGGTAGTTTTTAGAAATATTCATTATATTCCCAAATAATAGAATGTTAACTGAAAGGTGGTTTACTAACTGGGATTGTGTATTATTTTCGAAAACCTTAGGTTTAAACCCTAACTTTCTAATGAAAGCGTTCAAATGCGTAATGGTGTGACTTTGGATAAACCACATCATCTTTCTAAGCCTCATCTAAAAACACTGGGATAATTTTCCTTACCTTATAAAGTTAAATGAGATAATGCGCAAAAACACTTCTTGGAGTATTTACTTCAATTAAACATAAAGGCCAGCCTGGGTTTGAAGTTGACAGAGAATGATGACACAGACCAGCAAATAAGATGTGCAAAAGACAAAGGTAAGTTCATGGCTACAAATGAATGGAAACTTCTCCCCAGCACCTCTCTGTGCCTCCTGAGAGCTCACTCCACGCTGGTGATTCAAACGGCTCCGATTACAGTCTCAGCCAGGTCTGGGGAGCCCAGGGCTGTGTACTGGCCAACTTTTAGACCATTAGAGATAAGTGAGGCCAGGGCAGCACTTGAGGGTCCACCATTTACCAAATAAATTATATATTCCCTTACCCTATTTCATACTTTGTCACTGAACCCAAAGAAAGCCAGGCCACGGACCACCATACTTAGAGTAAACGCTAAATTTGCCTGCTAATTATTTCATTCTGTGATATTTTATATTTTTAGTTTTTCTTCCAGTGTAACATTAATGTCGAGGAAAAAATTAAATGTATGTATTATTAAAAGTTAAGAAAAATCTTACATCGTCTGAACAGATTAGCAGTCTCAGCAAATGGATGAATTTTATTTCTAAGGGACATTCTGCTAGAATATTCAAAAAGAAGAATGGTATGGTAAATGTTACAAGATTTTAGGACCTATTATCCTAAATGGCCTATTATCTTGACTTCTAGGCACTGTGAATGAGATACCAAGATGCTTTTCACAGCCCTACGGCCACCAGTGTTGCTGGCCTTTACTCCCTTACCTCTTAATCTCATCTCTCTGCAGCCAGAGTGACATTTCCAAAAGGCTAATTTCAACACATCACTTACATTACGAAGGCATTTTCTAAGAGGTTTTCCACACCTCAGAATGAATTTCAAAGTCCTTGGAGTGGCTTATAACTTCCATTCTGATTGGGCACTTGCTCAGCTGTCAGTCTCATCTCTGAAACTTGCTTCTTTACACTTGAGAATATTGAATCACTCTAAACTCTCTTTCCTCAGGATTTCACACGTGCTATGCTGGTGCTAGGAAAACCTTCCCCTTCAAGGTTTCCTTGTGTGGGTTTTGACATCCCTGCCAAGTCCCAATCCTTCCCACCTCATCTGCGAGCTCACAACACCATTCCTGCATCTTTACCACCTCTCCCACTACGAGTTCCTTAGCCATAATCTCTCTACATGCTCAGGCATTACCTGTGTAGGTTGTTTTTCATCTCTGCCTAGGAATCGCCTCTTCTATTATTCTTGCGCTCAGTGCACATGTGTTGATTTTCCCCAGCCAACCATCAGAGGGAGGGAAAGGATATTCTACTCGTGAACACTTCCACCGCACACCTTTCTGGGGCTGCAGACACGACCCCCTCCATATGGGGTCAGCGTATCTGTCAGTCACAACTTCTCAGTCACTTCAAGTAGGACACTGCTCCTGGGTTTATCCTCAGTAAATGCCAGGTTTTAATTGGGAAGAGAGGGAAGGAGGCTGAGCAGCAGCCACTTTGAGAGAGGCTTTGGTTGAAATAAAAGCGCCAGGAAAGGCTAAAGCCCTAGGGGGTATAAAGGATGAAAAGCAAGAATGTTGTGAGCTTACAATGGTATATCCGTGGCAAATGCTCCTTTGTATTCTGTCACCAGTGTTTGATCCAGAAACGCCACAAGGAGACTGCAGAAGAAGGAACTTCAGCCTATCCCAATCCAAATCACCCCATTCAGACGGCCAACTTGCCTTCCTATCTTTGTGCTGAGTTTGAGCCTCAGGGCTTCCTAACTGGCTTCTATCCACTCCCTCTGGGGGAAAGAGGGACAAGGAAAACAAAAAGAGAGATAAAGGGCAGAGAAATCGCACAGAACAGACTCTAGTCCACGTTTCACATTATCTTGGGGTTAGCATCCATCTTGCTTTCCTACCGTTATATACCGAAAAAGAAAGAGAGAGAGAGAGAGAGAAAGATATTCATCATATAGGAGAAAACAGAATTATCTAGTATTCGGAAATCACATGGGAGCAGGGAAAGTCCAATTACTATAAAGTAATGTGCTTACAGATTGGGGTATCTTGAACGTCTCTGAACCCCCTTGGTCAATAATTCATCCTAGGTCTTGACCAGGTCACTGGAATAAATCAGCATGCTAAAAGCCCTTTATGTGACTATTTAATCCACCAATGCCCTTCTGTTTGTACATCTTCATTCAAAGCCCCTCGTCATTTTGGTGGAGATTCCATACATCCCTAGAGACTTTCACCATCAGCTCATAGAAGCAAATGTTTATCAGCCGTCTCACATATTGAAAAATAGTTGAGTGGGCTTTCAAGAGATCAGTTTTCTACATGAAAGGCTTATTAATCACTACCATCATAGCATACGCCATTCAGGAGCAGTGGCAAAAGAATCTCTAGTCTCATAAACTCCAAGCCTTAAAGAGAACAAATGCCTTGCACTGAAATTAGTACCAGACTCAATACTGCATCCTCACAATAAATATAGAAAATAGGAGAGCCTGTTTGGAATAGACCGGTTGCCAATTAGAAAAGAAACAAAATCTTAACATTCAAATTTAAGGAAATATTTTTATCTGATACTAAAAAGGACAACTCTTGAAGTAAAAACTGACTTTGTGTTTATAAAATTATCTTTTCAAATAACAGTAACACTAATCCTAAGTAAAACTAATCTGATACAAAATGCCATAGGCAGATTATGACACTTGTGGGAAAAATGAATGGAATTGTATTTGGATTCTATACAGAACAACTGAAACCACAATTGTGAGTTAATAAATTGAATAGGGAAAGAAACTCTGATTGGCCATCACTGTGCATCGTTGGACAAAAACCTCTATACCTCAGAGTCCTGCAGTTTCCATAGAAACAGGGCAATGGCTAGTGTAAAAGCAATAGTTATCTCCAGACAAAAGGCCTGCCTCAGCTTTCATTTCACTGCACCAAAATCTTAGGGAAAAAAGCCTTTATCCTTACAAACAGAAAGGAAAAATTTTAATATGCTAAATGTTAAAACCAAAATGATATATCATTTCATAAATCCCTTTAAAAATAAATCCTTCAATATAAATTAACTGGAATGGAGGAAACAGAATCCCCTTAATTTTTTTCTTTAATCCACACATCAAAATAATGAAACCCAGTTCTATCAAGTTTGTTGCCAACACGGCTTGAAGTTCAGCAGCAAAATCGAAAATCCCAGTTGCTTAATGTCCATCAAAGACAATCAAGGATTGTAGACTGAGTTCTGTCAATACCACTGTTTTTAATTTAGATATCTGCTTAGTAAATTATGATCGCATTAGTGTGGATAAAGACAAGTGAGGGGGAAATGTGCATTTGAGTCTGTCTTTTGTTTCTCTCTTCTGCTGTACCAAAAGTCCCGGAAGAGGTCAGCAATTAACCACTGGGTTAATAACACAGTATCGACTGTAACTCACCCTGGTAATTAATTAAAAGTATTAATAAACATTAAGTTTTTTCATATGAAATCTAAATGCTTCCAATAATGTCATTAGATTCCCCTCCCCACCCAATCTATAATACTGGCACTGAAGTATTTAAAATATATGTTTACAAAATGGGGATATTAACACAGTCAAATAATAAAGCCAATCTAATTAAGTTGGAAAAAACCTAACATATTTTATTTTGACATATAGTATCCAGCAATACATAAGTTCCAAAGAGAAAGTGAAAGCAATCAGACACTGAGCTTTTTAGATAAAGTAATTTGTCATGAGTGAACATCACAAATATTTTATACAATGAAGAGTATCATAAATAATGATAGATCCTTGTAACAGCTGAACAACAGAGCAAAGAATAATTGTCTATATCAACACTGGATCATCAAACTACAATAAATCAGTAAAAAAAAAAAGTCTCATGTTACATGACTGTCTAATAAAGGGCATTTTTAAGAGGAAATAACTGACAAATCACTAAAAAAAGATATGGAAAATATAGCTATTTTCTAACTCTGAAATTACAATATAAAACTGGTGATATATAAAAAATTATATTCTCAAATAGGTTGAATTAATAATAGGTGGAATTTTGTTCATTTATCCATTGTTTTAATGAAGAATGTCCATAAAATAGTTTTTATTTTTAAGTTAACCTGATGATCCCAAAATTGTGACCAAACCATATTTCGACGTAGATATAAAATAAAATCATGATATGAAGTGAGCAGATTTATATAGTGCTAACATTTTAATTGTCTGTCTTGTATGTGAATGTGTAAAATCTACCAGGGCTGAGAAGGCTCGCACTCATATTAGTTTAGATGTTAGGCTAAAACCTTTGGAAGTACTTACCGTTGGTCTAGAAATCTACAAGGCCATATAAAATTAGTATCGCCAAAATATTTGCAGTTGAGAGAAATATCTCTGCGTCAAACTCAACACTAACCTCACAAAATTTCAGAAAGTTGAGGAATCTAGACTCAATCATGTGTAAAGCACACATCTGAGGAGGACCCCAGATATTTTGTAGCCACTAAAAAACACAAATGGGAAAAGACAAAGTGTTTTCTCTGTTTCTAAGATTCCTACTTAAAAATCAACGTAGAAAAACAAATATTTCTATACTGGCGTTTCTCCAAAGTCATGGCCCCAAAAAAGAAAGGGAGGAACTCTGATATTTAGAATTTTATTCAAAATTTTATTAATATCTCTAGATTTTTTCCATTAACCTTAATGTTATTTCAGCCTGCTAGTAATTTTCAGTCCTCTCCTAATCCTTTACCAAATATTTTATATTTCAAACTCAAGTGTAAAAAATTTGACAAAGCAGAGGAAATAAATGACTGCTTCCTTCCCAAATGCCTTGCCTTCATAGCCATTTAAAGGACATGTAAAGGACGATCTGGTGAAATTCAAAACAACTAAATTAAAAGAGAGAAATCAGGAACACTTCTGATGATTAAAAAAGTATACAAATTATTATAAAGCAAGTCATGTGTGAAATACACACCAAAACACAACCTACAATCTTCAGAAAAGCCAATTAAAACTTCATGAATATAGAGCTGTTTTTTTCTGCCACCCTGGATCAACGTGCTGTGAAAATCTAAGTTATAAATCTATAAATCAGCTCATTGGGATGAAAGCACAAAAAAGAGAGGTTATATTTTATTCTTTTTAGACTGACATTGAAGTAGAACACGAAAGAGGAAACCTTGAGAAAAACGTAAAAATGTCAAGAGACACTACTGACGCTAAATTAGAGGAAAATCTTCAGATCATAAAAAACCAAGGACACAATATGCCTGGCCTCACTATTAATTTGTGGTGTGAGAATTACCATAAGAATGGCGAGAAGTTGAAGCAGGAGATTTTTTTAAAGGGGCAAAGCGATAACACTGATGAGAAACGCTTTTTCAAAAAGAGATCTACGGCAAGAACCTCAATAAAACTTTCTCAGATAAAAATGTCAGTTCAATATTATATTAATCATTATACTAAAGTGTCTATCCTACAAGTGTCCCATTCTGAACTGACTTACCCAGTGTGTTAAGTCAATTTATATGTAAATTCTATGGTGAATTAGGTTAATGCGCCTTTTTTCACTTAACTGACAGCTAAGAGCAAATGTATCTTTCCACTTGGCTTCCAAACAAAGACCCAGCCAAGCCCTGGAGTGAGGAAGGGAATCTAGAAGAGTAACAGAAGCTCTGACTGAAAGAGCAAACTGTGCTGATTCATGATGTCAAAACTTGAGCTGCTGCAGAAAAAGTCAGGTGTGTAAGGGACCTCTGAGCATCTTTTTAGCTTAGTCTCTAACATATTCAAGCATTGATCGTGGAAGCATGACAAGAAGACTTAAGTCTTAGCAAGGCTAAGAAGCTGCCCTGGGAAATCAATTCCATGAAAAGGTGGAGTAACAATCCCCACCTAAATAATAGTTAGTTTCACTGTATATTTCATGTCTAACAAAGTTTAATTTTCTCTATTGAAGGTGACCCTTCAGTTTCACACTTACATATTATGGACGCATTCCCCACCATGGTTTTCAAAACCCCTAACACATTTACATATATACATAAAGGAATAGGTATGTAAAATAAGTGGAGGTCCTGGGAACCAAGGGAAACTAAGAATATATGCACTGGAATAATGACTCCAATAGTGATACATGTCTACAAACCACATGCCTTCAAGGCCTGTGCACCCAGCTCAAATTCTAACAGCAAGCCCTATAGAGAAATTCTCTTCTTCCCCAAAGCAAAGAACAAAGACTATATATATTTAATAGCAATATAAATTCGCAATTTAATTTTCGACTTTCCAAGACATTTATGGACGCATGGGTGGGAGAAGCTACTGGTAGGGCATAGGATAAGTAAACACAAGATATGAGGCCAGCTGTTGTTATGGAAACATAGTCTTTGGAGGTAAACAAGCTTGGGTTTGAATTCCAGTCCTAGCAATTACTAACTGTGAGACCATATTCAATATCTGGCCTATTGTATTAGCTAGAGATCATGAAGACCATGGGTTTTATTTGTCTTTAAGAAAAACAGCAGTCAGCCTTGCAGAGTCTTTGCAAATGGGTGCAATTTTACCTAACACTGAATATATAATTAATAAATTGATATATCTTAGTTCCTATCATATAGTAGGAACTCAGTAAATTATACGAGTAATATATATTTTATCGATATACCCTACACATGAAGTTACTTCTCTATGTAGCATGCAATCATGAGAGGGAACATTCTCTTTCTTATTTTCTCTACAAGACTCCATAAGTGAGTGTGTTATATCTACTTGTAAGTTACAGGGTTAGACTTCATATTTTATAATTAGCAACAAAGTCAATTTTTAATTAGAAAACATCAAAACATTGCAAATCTTAAACATACTTTTCCAACAGTATATTACATTAGCATAAGTCAATGTGTTAAACTATAATCTTAAGTCTTTGCTTCAGTGCTATTAAAATTCAAGAATGTGTTCAATATATTACCTATAGATGGTGAAGACCACAGGAACTATTCAGTTTTCTGAGAGAAGAATAGATCTCACTCTGACGTAGGGAAATTGTGAAAAATAACTAATGAATCACTTAATTTTTTTAATTCTTCAAATATACCCTAGCAATTATCTTTGCTTTATACATTTTACATATCAACTAGAACTACCCCCAAAAGGACAGTATGACACTTAAAAGAATGTCTTTAATTAATCCATTTGGTATTTCTAGAGCAGCAATCACGTAAATGACTTTCTTTAGCATTTACTTATTTATCTCATTGATTTAACTGAATGGGCGAGAAGGGAGCAAAGATTTGCATCTCACCTTTCACGGCTTCCCAGCTCCAACTCTGCTTTAACCCTTATTCATAAACGTCGGCGTGTAACCAGAGGTCTAGCAGGGCAGGCCCACCAGTGTTCCCTTTTCTTACGGTATCAAGGTTTCCCGGGGGAAAATTTACTAAAGTAATGTGAAGCATTTAATCTAGGCTATAAATATTACACTGATTGTAAGGGACTTGGGGTAATTAATATTTAAAATTCAAGTTGGGTGCCTGTCACTGACATCTATCTAACAGTCCAGGTCTACTGAGCTTCTCCAGTGAAATATTTAAGATGATGACAAAGAAAACTCTGTAGTTCAGGTGAAAATCAAGCACCATAGAGATTTCCTTATTAAACATTGCTCAGTTTTTTTCCACCTCACATGACATAGGGAACTATAACTACCTAATAATTCTTTCTCATTATTAACATATATATGCATTATATGTATAAAATATAGTACAATTATATATAATAAATACATCATTTAATATAATTATAATATATAAATATATCAATAATATAATTGTTATATATTAATAGCATATACATTACTATATAATTACGCATATAATTATAAATATTGTTACATTAATTCTATGACTGGAATAAAATTCACTAATTCTTTATTTACAAATTTGTTATGTAACATTAGTCAGTAATTGAGGTAAAATCTGTCTTAAAAAATGATATTCCAGCAAAAAGAAAAACTTACTGGAAAGATATCAAGTTCTCATAAATGTCTGTGAAAATGATGGGGGGGGGCGTGTCTTCACACTAGCACCCACTCTGGCTTTTATCCCTGGGAACAATTCTGTTTCTCATGATATTTCCAGTATAATCTTACCAAGCTTGATGTAATCACTCCTAACTATTGGATGTATAAGTCTGTAAATATTCCCTTACCAAAAAATATTTTAAAGCTGTCACACATATGGAGAATGATTTCTGTTTTGTTTGGGTTTTGCAATATATGCTGGACATGCTTCCACGTCTTTCTATGTGGATACTTCATTCTTTCCAAAAGCACGGTATGTTCCACGGCAGTGCTTAGGATATTCGATAGCATTCCAGTGGTTCCCAGTTTAGCTGGTGGAGCACCGTGAATGTGGCTTTGCCCCGAGGTACTGTTTCAACACAGATGCTCAGCTTTCCCGACCGTCATGAAGATAAGCTACCGTCAGGAGCTAAATCAGAGACAATCTGCTCCACACATCCCTAGACGCAAGCACTGAAGATCAGTCAACAAATTTAAAACGTAAAAGACTCTCCTAATAAACAGAATAAAAATGAACAAGTCTAAGGGCTTTTCTCCCTTCTGGCAACAAATACACCAGTCTGGCAGTGCTGTGATTATGCGACCTAACAGACTAGTACTACGTACATTCTAAGTGAGGAAATATGAGAGTGAAAGCGTTAAAAGGAAATAAGAGGAAAACTATGAGTTGAGAATTATGAAAAGAATGACTTCTTGCAAAGAAGACAATACATTTGTATCCATTTTGAAAAGCAAAATAAAACTGTCATCGCATGCAATAACTTAGAGGTGGCAGTATGCTCAATAGAAGGACCGCTCTGAAGTCAGAAAAAAACGAGTATTTTAATCCGCGCTCTAACTTCTGAAAGATTACCTGCAGGAGCTTCAAGGTGCTTCCTCTGCAAAAAGAAGGACATGTGTGCAAGAACTGCAGCTTCCTGTCGCTCTTGGCCATCCCAAGTGTCTGGCTCAGAGCAGGCACTCAACAAATACCCATGAATGAGTGAACAGCCATCGTACAGGTATGGTGAGAATTAAAAACTAAAGTGAAGATACAAATGTCACACTCAACCCATGCATATTCAAACCTATGCTTACTTGCTTACTTTTTATGGTTTTTGCTTAATAATTTAGTTATTTCTCAGTAAGAATAAAATTTATTTTTAAAATGATCTTAAAGTTTATGCCAATTTGAATTTCTTCAACACAAATTAGCTAATGTTTTCTGAATAATGCCTAGAATACCTGGATCCCACAAAGCTTGAGAGAAGCAAGAAAACCAATTTCACAATCAGTCCCGAATGTGTTCCCTACCTCGGGAATAAGTGAATTTGTAATCACCATTCATGATAAGGTTGTATTTTATTGGATGGCTATGGATACCTTTCTATGGTAGGACTAAGCCGAAGCTTCAGTTCTGACTACTCAGACCAGTCAGATTAAGTGATAACGCATATGCACAAAAGATCAGCGTGTGGAGGAGGAATTTAGAGACCTTAGTAAGTATATGTTCAATCGGTTGGAAGGGTAAGATGTCGGAGACACAAGAAATGACATACGTAGCTCATCACCAGCGACACCAAATGACTAAAACAGTCTATAAATGAAGCAAAGAGACTCAGACACAGTAACAAAAAAAATAAAACAAAACGACAATCGTCACGTTATTTAGTTTTAATGACACCACTCAACACCAACAGTGGAAAATAAGATCATATAAGGACCTACAATTTTATAATCAGAGACCCAAGTGGCCTCAAGAAACTCAAGCAGTGTGTTTGGATGCCCTGAAGAAAGGAAGGGACTGGATAGGAGGGTAGGGGATCCATAGGTCCTCTGTGGTTGTGTTGATAAAAAACCGGGAAGCCAGAACAGGAAACACATTTTTAATATAGTTAACATCTTAATTTCTGGATCTGAAATTACTTCATTCTCAACCTCAACAGTGTCAAGCTTCTTAAAATTCCTTCCTTTTTAAACTCCTACCTCACCACGCTAACTAATCTCCAGTAAAATTCTCGGATAGCTTTGCTATCTCTTTTTCCTCCTTCGTCTTCTAAATACCAGTATTCACTGAATTCCGTCCCTCCCTCGATCCCTTTCTTTCCATCTCTTATATCCTTCAACCCAAACCTTTAATTACTGTCTCAAGGCAGATTATTCAATTTTTTTTTTCATTCATAACCTTGACCTTTCACATGAGACCCATTTTCACATTTCCAAATGCCCTGGACTTTCCTTCTGCGGTATAAATGGTCATGTGGATGGCTCCCCAGGGAAAACTCCCTGCCTAAAATCAAACTCACCTTTCAATCTACAGTGACAGATGCATCATTCACCTGGTTACCAAAGATCAAAACCACCTCGTGATTTTGTTCCTTCTCTTTCTGATTCCCTCTACATCAGATTGGCCATCTATCAAGTTCTGCCAGCCAGGGCTGCTAGAGCCAATGTCTGTCCAATCTCATCACATCCCTATCATTCCGTTAACATTTTGATTCTAAAATAGATATGTAGATAGCTGCAACCACTTCCTCACCGACCTCAGATCTCCTCCCCACTATAATTTCTGAATCCTTCTTTTTAAAATCATGGTTTTACAATATGACTGCCACTTTTATAAAGATGCAAAGGTGGTGTCATATAATGAACTCGAGCAGAGGGGCAAGTAATGACATATCTAAACCTCAAATTTCTCAACTATAATATATTAAATAACGGTGACATCTACCTCCTTGGATTGTTGCAAGGCCTGGAAAACAGGAAGGCTCAAGAAGTGCCAGGAATAATAAGCCTCATAATTTTTATTACCAAATTCTGCTGCTTAGAGGCTAATATGTTTAGGCTAACATCATCCCATCATCTGGCCCCAATTTTACTTCACAGACCATTCTTCCATACACGCTAGGACAACCAAGACAACGTTATGAGTTTCTCAAAACTCTTTCTCCTTACCCACCTTGAGCTTTTGTTAAGACCGCTTCTCTTTATGGAATATCATTTCCACCCATTTCCACCTTTCAAAATCTTAACCATCCTTAAAGGTTCACAAAAAACAATCACCTTTCATGGAAACTCCCTGAAGTCCCAATTGCAAGGGCATCAGGAAAATCATATCCAGCCTTGTAAGGTATAAGTTCACATTTATGCTCCCTCCCCTACTAAAGCACATGTTCTTTGGAGACAGAAATAATGTTTTGTTTATCTCTGTATTCTTGATGATCCTTCGTGAAACAACTTAGCAAATTAATACAGCTCAAGTGCAGTTATATTCTCCAGTCTACATAAATTCATTAGGTTTGATTAATCAGCACAAGAACAAGCCAGACAAGAAACAGCACTTTATTACCCCAAATATCTGCAATTATGCAAATCATAGGTAAGCTGTATAAATTACAGTATACCATTTAATAATTTGTATCCATTAATAGTATAATTACATTATTTGCATATACCTTAAGGAATAGAGTTGATTAAGAAATAATTTTCAAAGTAGAGAAAATAATCCTATTATTCTCCTTTCCTCTTTTAAGATATGGTGTTATCCTTTGAACTACTAAAATACTATTTATATTCAGAAAGGAAGGTTCAGTGATTATCATTCTAAAATATACATTTATTTTGTTCTGAATACACTGAGTAAAATCACTGCATAATTGGTAATACCAGTGTCTGTAATGTACATTTGAAAAAAATATACTGCCCTAAATTGCCAGCAACAATGAAACAAAACTCAAAAAAAAATATTAATTCTCAATTATTTTCAAATTTTTTCCTATTTTAAAAAGTTTATTAAACTTGATTGTGACCTTTTTTACTTATTAAAATGAAAATTGCTTTGAATTAACTTTGCCTCCTTAGAAAGTAATACTTCTGTTTCCTTCCTTTGCTATAAAGGTAACGTAAAACAAAAACACAAATTATACAATAACTAGGCACTGCCTTGACATCCCCATTTTTACCTGCATCAGAAACCTTACTCAAAGTAGAATTTGCTTTAGATTGTCATATCAATTTCACTGGTGAAAAAAATTTTTTTAAGAGTTGATAAAGGAATTGAACAATTTTGAAGTCTTCATGATAAGTGTACATTTCTCTGTTTCCATCAAAAATTTAAAAATTCTTTCTGAATTCAATATTCCATAAATTCCTTAAGAAATTTGATATTTGTAAAAGACCAAATTTAATAATACAGAAAGAAAACTTAATTAATGGCTTAAAACAATGCACAATCTATTAAAGCACAATACTAAGGTCTAATATTTATTTGTACTAGATTATATGCTTTGATATAATTACATAAGATGAATGCATATTTTGATCGTTAAGGCAGAGCTAGTAAACAAAATATGTGGATATGGATAAAATTTTGTGAATTATATATTTTGAATATGTTTTATATTTTAACTGGTAAATAGATTATATAGAAATTACATACATTGATAAGAATTATTTGCACTATATTATGGTCCTGCATTTTGTCACACTATACCATAGGATTTACAGACAAAAATATTAAATAATTATAAAAATAAATTTTGTGACTAAAAGTTCAAATTTGAGGAGAAAAATCAGGATCGATCTGGAGAGGTTCAAATTCATTCTGAGTGGAATCAAATTTGCATAGCCTCACAGGACCTCTCTGAAATATTTATTAATGTTGGTCGGTGGTTTTAACATGTTCACACATTTTTTGACAGCACTTCTTCCAGGAGGAGGAGGCTAAGTGAAGCTCCTTAAGGACAGGATGGACTTGATGACTCACTTCCAACAAAAACAGTGTGAAAGAGAAGTGGTAGACAGTGCAGTACCTTAACCCAGTGACCAATGATACCACTTGGTATACCAAGAATACCAACTCTTTGGTTTTCTTCCTCAAAATCCATCACCCAGGCCAATCTTAAAACATCAGGCAAACACAAAATGAGAGAAATTTTTCAAAGTACTTGACCAGTACTGTTCAAAAACATCAAGGTCACATAAAACAAGGAAAGATGGAGAAACATTCACCCATTGGATGAAACTAAGGAGATAGTACTAAATGCAATTTAGTATGATGGATTGGATCCTAGAACACTGAATGACAATTGTCAATAACATCTGAAAATCCAAATAAAGTCTGTAGTTAGATAGCATTGTATCAATGTTAATTTCTAAGTTTTGATAAATGTGCCATGGCTATGTAAGCATTCAGGGAAGCTGGGTGAAGTTACACTGGAACTTTCTTCACTCTTTGCAATGCTTTTGTAAATTTAAAATTATGTCAGAATTAAACTACTGAACAAAAAATGCATTCTATGAAAAAATAATCAATGTGAACCCTAATAAACTATGCAAAAACAAAGAATTATATGACTATAGCCATTATCATTACTGCCATGATCTCTAAATATACTGAATGTATGTGTGTGTGTAATCATATATGAGAATGAACAATATTGCTAGAGGTGAGGCAGTAACAGGTTGTGTGTGTGTGTGTGTAATCATATATGAGAATGAACAATATTGCTAGAGGTGAGGCAGTAACAGGTTGTGATTAAGAGCAGAGACTCTGGGAGCAAAGTCCAGAGTTTGAGTCCTGGATGTTGCATTTATCAGCTATGAATCTAAGCTACCAAGCTCTCCATGAATTCATCTCCTCATTGCTAAAATAAGAAAAATAATAGCACCTACACGTAGTAGATGGTCAATGATGGCCACTCTTGATTCATTGCCTCTCTTTTTATGCATGCTGCCTCTTACATTGAAAAGAAGGATCTAATTCCCCTCCCCTCCCATCTGGGCAAGCCTTAGCAACTTGCCTTTCCAAATACAATGTGGCAGAGGAGAAGTTCTCAGATTTGAGGCCAGATCCCAAGAATCCTTGCGACTATTGCCTGGATGTCTAAGAGCACTTGCTCTGGGGAGGCTCCCTCTCAGATCCAGGCGCTATGCTGTGAGACGTCCAAGCCACATGCAGAGGACACACGTGGGCGCAGTGGTGCAGGCCCTCAGCTAAGCTTGCGACCCACAGCCAACATCAACTGAGCCCTCTGGGACAGTCCTGCTCCATCAAGACCCCAGATGACTGCAAACGTCCCAGTGTCTTGTAGCCACTACCACATGAAGCAGCAGAATAAATCAAACAACCCATACAACTGTGAGAAAGAAGAAAAATCCATATTGTCTTAAACCAGTAACTCGGCGGATGGTTTGTTATGCATTGTGCTTCCTAGAGCTGTATGAAGAGTTGAGTGAGTTGGATGCATTCTATGAATTCTAACGATTGTTAGAATTATCATTCTCACGTCTACCGCAATTCCCTTAGAAGTGTACCCAAACTGGTACACCTAATTCATTTAATTCACCTTCTCTTATGCAGAACTAAAAAAGTGTTTCTTTTTTTTGGCACTCGCATTCAGTCTACTCAGATATCGTTCACAGATTTCACATAGACCGTTAAGATGACTCCACTGAAAGAAATATGCCAGAAACTAACGTAGAGTTTGAAAAATACACGCAGACAAATTAGCATTGTATATAATTAACCCACTCATAATTTGGATTAATTCAACAACTACTTATTTAAGACCCAGCACAAGCCAGTGCTGGTTGGGAAGGATTCAACTATGAACAAGATAAACGTGGTCCTCTCCTCATGTAGTTTGCAGTCGGGCAAGAAGGATGGAAAAATCACGTAAGCAATTATGATACAGTGCAATATATATTCCAACACAACAAGAAGAACAAGATAGGAGAAAGCGGAGCATCAACCTATGGTTTCCAGCCTGTGACCCAAGGCACCTACACGATACTCACAGGATACCACCGGATATTTAAAATTTTCAACTGAAAATACAGTGACATCTGTCAGACACTGTTCGACTACAATTATTAAGATAATTATTTAATAGATAATGTGCTAGGCATTTCTTTTGGCCTAGAGACACCAGGTATCTCATCAATTTTCCCTCACATTGTTCCCTGGAATCAATTCAATTGAATCCTTCCAATGTATATAGCCTTTATCTCAGTCTAGCCTCCAAGCTATAGTCTCTTATCCTCCAATCAATCCGTCCTGCACAATTCCAGACTCGTTTCACCACAACCTCAAACTAATTTCACCACAACTGTGCTTTTCCATCAGAAATGTGTAACACCAAAACACACACAATATGAGACAGATACATCTTCCATCTTTGTGTTAAGAAACAAAACTAAACTTTATTCTTTAAATAGGGATTGGGAAAAAAAAAATCTGTGGTCATCTTTCAGAGTGTTTATTAACCTTTCCAGCTACACTCTGGATTTCAGCACCTCTCACAACTGACCGCCCTCTTGTTTTCTTTTATTTTCTCTTTCTCCCACTATCCTGATTCTTTGCTCTTCACGTAAATGCACATTCACATCCCTACCATATGAAAGATCAAACAACACAGGAAAAAAATATCATCCTTCTCATAAGATGTGACATACTAGGTATTAAAATATATCTTAAGTACTTCCCTGGTGACACAGTGGTTAAGAATCCGCCCGCCAGTGCAGGAGACACGGGTTCGATCCCTGGTCCGGGAAGATCCCACACGCCGCGAAGCAACTAAGCCCGTGTGCCGCAACTACTGAGCCTGCGCTCTAGAGCCCGCGTGCCACAACTACTGAGCCCGTGCGCCACAACTACTGAAGCCCGCGCACCGCAACGAAGAGTAGCCCCGGCTCGCCGCAACTAGAGAAAGCCCGGCACAGCAACGAAGACCCAGTGCAGCCAAAAATAAACAAATAAATAAATTTATTTTAAAAATAAAATAAAATAAATAAAATACATCTTAAAGCTTTAATAATATACTTAACACGGTATGAGCTACAGAGAAATAGAGCAGTAAAGGTTCACTCAAAGGTTTGACTGACACTGTGCTAAGGTCAACAAAGTTACTGTTGACCTTATCTTATTGGTCTTCACAAGCATCGGATACTGCTGGCCACTTCTTCGTGACCTCTCTTTGGCTCTCTTCAAGGACCCAACACGTGCTTTTGCGCAACTTAACATTCTCTTTCCTATTCTCAGCTTCTTTCTACAATGTTTTCTCTGAGTCTCTATTCCGGTCCCTTCTAGGTCTACAAACACCTTTAGGTTGATTTAATCAATACTGCTATCATCAATGATCACATACTTGTTGATAACTTACAGGCGCAGAATTTCAACGCAGGTTTTTCTCCCAAATCCTGAACTCATGCATCAAACTGCTTTCCGGACCTCACTGTGCACCAACAAATTTAATCTATGAAAGACAATCTTCTGAGAAAAATCTTTTCCTTTTGCTCTTACTTCTGAAAGAAGGATACTCATAAACAATATAAAGCACCATTTTCTAAGCTCAGTTTTTATCCACTGGAATATAGGCTCCAGGAAGACGAGGACTTTGTGTCTTTGTGTGTGTGTGTGTGTGTGTGTGTGTGTATGTGTGTGTGTTTTAACTGCTACATCCCAAACGATGCAATTAGAGCTGGCAAAAAGTAGGTGCTCATTATACGTTTATTAAGTGATGAATGAATGAATGAAAGAATCCAACCAATAAAGGATGAAAAAATAGAAATATATGCTGTGAAGTTTTAACTTGCTAAAATAACACTCCTGTCCACTGTTTTATCTTTTCCCCCCATTTTTTTAAATTCACACTCTTCTCATCTTTCATTTCAGCTTTTACTTTCCTGCTCATCACTTTTCCATCTCCCCCTCCCCCTCCCCCCACTCTTTCTGTTCTTCTGGAGACGCTCATTAAAGTGTGCTGATCTAGTCAAAGCAACTGGAAGCCGGGGGAGTGGGGATGGATCTGAAAGGGAAGGAAAAGGCGGGGAAGAGACTTTAAAAAGGAAGGAAGATGAGAAAGGTCTGCGCACAGACCGAAAAGAGGAAACAAAGGAGAATGAAAACAAAGATTTTCAACTGATATGTCAGAAACAAACAAAGGAAAGGCGGGCAAGAGACATGCATTTTCAATCCTGAAATCAAGGAAAATGGCCAATTTTCTTCTCCAAGAAGTATCTTTAATTTGGTTAAGATATATTCAGTTCATATTTGTTTACAGAAATAACAGATGTAAAATAGAAATATACAGATCACTGTTTTTTTTTAAAAATGTAACATTTTTTAGTCCCAACACTTGAAAGCTTTAACCAAAACCTCATGAGGATAATACAAGAAAGACAAAACATTTGTCCTCAAAACTGGAAAATTTAATGAGTGCCAGTTCTAAAACAAACTGAAGCTACACTTTATTATTAATCATTTGCATAGCAGAAAATGAAAATTTTACAGAAGTGTGTATCTATCAGGGTAATTTCAAAAGTCGATTTTGTTTTTCAGAGTTAATATTTAAATACCAGTCAATGATGGATAATATTTAACCCTGTCCATCCTTCAATAATTCTTCATGAGCAAATCAGACATTTAAGTATAGTGAAAATATTAATATGCCTCTCTCAAAATTAAAAAGAAGCAAAAACGAACACATAAAGTAATCAGTTAGAGCCCACAGCTCCAGAAAAAGAACATGACAAAGAAAGAAAATAAGGAATTTCAAAATAAAACAGTGTTGGTTTCACTTGCACTCAATGGACATCTCATGTCCCCAGAAGTTACCATGTTGGACCACAACATGGATGGGGAGGGAGATTAGCAGGCATCACAGTGCTATAAAAAGAACCTGCATTTGAATGAGGCCAGCAGGGTTTTAGGCCTAGTTCTATCACTAATTAGCTCCTTAATCCTACACAGTTAATTTCCTTTTGTAGAGTGAAGACGATCTGTAATATCTCATCCTCTCAAAAATGTTATAATGGATACTGATTTTTTAAATTGATTTTGACAGTGGATTTTTGGAATGATCTTAGCCTATTTAAAAGTATTTATTTTTATAGTTGATATTCATATTTTTTCGTTGATTAATTAAAACATCCATACTTGAATTTTCATACACGCATACTAGTAAAAAAGAATCAAATTGAAATATGCCACCTTCCTTAACTAAGATATCAATTGTTTAAACTGAGTTACAGAAACAGTTCAAAGCTCTGATGTCCATTTTATATTGTCTTTTAAATTTTATTAGCCAGATCAGAACAAACTAACTTTTAAAAAATCTTGCTAGACAGTCAATTCTTCTCCTAACCCCGAAATGTTGTCTGTATTAGAAATAAAAGAAAATATATGGCAAAAAATATGAAGTGTCCTATAAAACATAATAACTTGCTTTTACTGACTACCTCCAAATTTGTCTTAGGTTAATAGCTATGTATCAGCCAAAGGGGTGGAGTTGAAAAATAGAAAAAAAAAAAAAAAAGATAGTGAACCATACCATCCCGTCTTTGTCCAACGCTCTGTCTCCGTCGTTAATGATTTATCCTTTCACCATCTCCCTGGTCCCTAAATTTGGCTATGGCAATACTGGCCAGCAAAGGCAGTGCCAATCTACACCATCTGTGTATGTCATCTGCCATGCGCTTCACGGAATGACTTAAAAGGGAAATAGCTAGATAGAAATTATCATTTATAGCAATTATATTTGTTACAAAGAATAATAAGCAGTTTCTCTAAAAGAGGACTTAATATTTTAAGCCTATTTCAACCTTTTAAAAATCCATATAAAATCAAAAATATATTTGGTAATCTAAATGAATTTTTAAACTTCTAGTTTTTTGTACATATTATAAGTTTATCTTATCGATACCACACAAATAAATATGGGATAGCACATCCAAGGCAGTTCTTAGAAGTCTCTGTCCATTTTGCCATCCTCTGGACAGTGCTCTATTCCCCAGCTAGTTAACCTGAGCAGCACAGTTTCTCAGTTTCCGAGCATGTTTAATTGACCACTATGGTTGTCACGCCAACCAACACAGAGAATTCTGAGCTTACAATGAACATTTCAATACAGTGACCTAATTACTATCTGTCAACAAATTCACCAGCAAAATAAAGGGATGAATAAAGGGATGAACTCAGGAAATAAATAAATAAGATTTATTTCCTGAGTCTGAACTATAGAGATGTTTGCAATAAGACCATCATCATTTTAAAAAATAATCAGAATGCTTTAAGCATCACAAATATGATGCTTTTAATCCTTTGCCTTGGTTATTTCCTTTATGAGTTCCTTTTCTATAAAAAAAATGCCTGAAGTCAATATATATTTAGCTTCTCTTTTACTACAAAAGCAAGTGCCTTTTGGCATTTACTTATCCCTGGTGTAAAGATACCATATTGTCCAAATAGGAAATCACTGAATAGCAAAATTATCTCAATTCTGTATCAGAAAATGAAAATTTATGAAGGCCTGGGTTAAGTTGTTATAATCCTGTTAACTACTGTTTAAGGAAGTCTTTAGTTCAAAGGCAAGAACAACAAATGCTAAAGATTGGAGGACTTTGCAACACGATGAAGTCACTTATTAATTGGAAAAAAAGACATATTGTTCCTTCTTGTAGAAGAAAAGAAGGCCAGCAAAAATACCAAACCTGGATTGAAAAAATGTTTACACTGATCCTTTAGATATACATATGTATATGTATAACTGATTCACTTTGTCGTAAAGCAGAAACTAACACACCATTGTAAAACAGTTATACTCCAATAAAGATGTTAAAAAAAAAATCTCTGTGCCTTGGTTTCCTTATCTATAAAGTGAGAATCAAAAAAGTACCTAATTGATAGAGTTGACAGGATTGGGTAAATTAAACATAAAGCACTGGAAACAGTGCCTGGCAAACAGCGTGATCTTAACAAATGTTAAATATTATCATTTCTTTTAGACTTACATGTGTAAGTCCCCAGTGGGAACTAAAATCAAACATTTATTTTGATCATAGCCCTGGAACCTCTTTGGAACTTCTATAGTTCAAGTATTTTCTTTTTGAAACACCATGCAATTACATACAATAACTTAAAGGAGGACTCGTCTATTCAATCTATATTTATTAAGCATCAATTGTTATATCATTGTACTCAGAACTTTGAATTCAGAATTAATAATTCTTGGATTTTGTTTGAAAGGGAAGTTTAGCAAGTGTAACTCAATGATAACTCAATGAGCTGAGTGACTTGAATGGTGAATGACATTAGCAGGTAAGAAAGAGGATAAAGAGGGAAATCGGGATGGGCCAGTACACATAAGAGGGTGTGCCATGCTCAGAGAGCAAGGAGTCCTACGTTGCGTGAAGGATGAAATCAGAAAATAGGGCTAGAGAGTTCACTTTGCCCATATTGTAAAGGGCCTGATATGCCAAAATAAGGATAATGGATTTAATCTTACATACAGGGAGTGAAAATAATGGAAGCCTTTAAACCACAGAATTCATGAATATATTTAGTTTGAGGAAAAATAACTAAAGCAGGGAGAGATTAGATGAAGAGAAGCATAGTAAAGACAATTGCAATAGCTTAAGGCAAGAACTGACTCAGTCTCAAGGCTACCACGGAACAGGTGGAGATGAGACACCAGAATTAAAAGACATTTCTGAGGTAAAAGCATATGGTAACCAATTAGGTGTAGATGAAAATGTGGACGGCATTAGCAATGACCCGTCAGCTTTCAGGCTTTGACACACCATATAGAAATGGTGACAGAGTGATGGAAGTCAAGAACAAAGCTGCAGAGTAGATTCAGAAGTAAACTGATACATTTCATTTAGGACACGTTGCATTTGAGGCACCGCCTATGCAGCCGCCTCTCGGATGGTACTCAGTGATCTCGCCTCAGAGCACTCATGCCTTCCGGCCTTTCTGAAATCTCTTCCACTTGAGTAAGGGCCACATTCATTCACTCATTCATTTACTTATTTATGGGTTACATTTATTGACTTGCTTCTAGTGAAGAGAATATGGCACAAGTGATAAAATGCTGTTTCCAAGCTTACATTGTAAAAGCACTGTGGCTCTCACCTGGCATGCTCTCCTCCCATCTCTTTTAGATTCTATGTTCAGAAGCCAGCTCCCACGTCGTGAGGCAACCCTGTAGTAAGAAGCCTGCCAGCAAGATGGCGTAAGAGCTATTGAGCAAATGTGCTCCAACAAGTTGAGCCTTCAGATGAGGCTGCAGCCACGGCCAACAGCTTGACTGCGATCCTGTCACTTTCCGGCCTGTCACTCTGTTGTTCTCATAAGCATATCCCTGATGTTTTCATATCTATCTATGTGTGGATGTTGCTTTAGTTACAGTCTGCCTCCACGTCCACATCACAAGCTGCATCGTGTAGTCTGCCTTGTTCAGGGACACTTAGCAGAGTGGCTGGCACATAGTCATTCTAAAATAATTATCTACGAATAGTCACAAAATTTTCAGATTTGAGATGTCTTTTAGCATGGACAGGGAGGCCCTATAGCATAATGGAGTGAAAACAGTAACATATTCTAAAAGATGAATAAAAATCCATTTTGATCATCTGCAATTTACCAAGTAGTGCCAATGATTTAGGTGATTTAAAAACATTATCTCATTTAACGATATATCAATGCCAACATATGGATGATAAAATTAAGTCGGTTGATCAGAAAAGCTAAGTTACAGGGCCAGAAACAAGGTCAGTATATGGAAGAGTTAGGATCCATGTCTGAATGGTTCTGGTTATTTCCACTACCTTCCCTCTGGGAGTTGAGGGTTTTTCATTATGAATATGTAAAAGCTCGGATATAAGTCATTTGCCCCATGCTGTTGCATTAACAAAGCTTTTAGGTTGTGTTTACCAAAACCAGATCATAATTCAGCGGTGATGCTCACATCTGGGAATTCTGGAAGAGAAGAGGTATAATTCCTGGGGGTAGTACTGACGGAAGACACAGTCTTCAAGCTCTTCCCTCTGTGCAAGCTGTTTACTGGTTTGTTTTTAAGCTAATGAACATGGAATAAGTTCCCATAGGTGTTTCCTTCCCCAGAGCATACTGAATTCACCCTACAAGTTGTTCTGATCCAAAACAATAATTTCAAGAATTTCTATAAAGTCCTCAACTATGTTTTGGGTGCGTGTGTTAAGCTTATGTCTTCATTTTTTAGAGTAAAACAATTACCTTAGATTCTTAAGCATTCTGTTCTCCAGAAAAATGAGCTAATTTGATATTATATTCCATAGCAACACGTAAAAACCTGCGAGTTATTTCATTTCTTCAAGATAATTTATGTACATTTAAAAAGAGAATGCAAAGAAAAAAAAACCAAGTAAACATGGTGATAACTGGAATCTCGGCAGTTACAGTTTTTGCTTTCATTTTATTTAACTTGCCAGTAAAAGACGACCTGTGGTCTTAGTCATAACCAACGATTTACCAATAGTGATAACCAACTATTTCAACTTAGTTTAGAGCTGGTCTTCATGGGACCTTTCATGATCTCTGACATGAGATCTCTTTATGTATAATATTCGTTAATTAGCTAATGAGATCGACAATAGCATTAATACCAGCAACAGGTCTTGGCAGTCAGGTGTGACATGGAGTTGATCCCCCTAAAATAACTGAGCTCCCATGAATACTGAATACATGATAATTGTTTTCCTGGTGCACGCATTCTTAACATTTTCAATAACGGTAGGTTTTCTAACTCGGTCAATTTCCCCCATCATCCCATGACTGTAATTTTCTCCTACAGCTACTGAATAATCCAGATGAAGGACTGTATACCATTGCACACTTCACAAAACTTTTTGAAGTAATCAAGAACTTATGCACACAATCATAGATTTCAAAAATCCTTTTGATTTTCAAAAGCAAAATGTTTGAGTTATTTACCCAGAAGGTTCTTATTTTAAATGACTGCCATTTCTATGTTTTCCTCTCAGGCTTTCAGGTTTCAAATCCATACTATCTTTATTCGGATATATATAAATTATAAACCTCAGCTGGGAAATTCACCCTGAGTTTTACCCAGTGGAAGTAACATACTAGACCAAGGGTTCTCTATATGTGGTCCCAGGATTAGCCACTACAGCATCACTTGGGAAAGTATTAGAAATGCAGACTCTTGGACCCCACCGCAGACTTACTATATCAGAAACTTGAGGTGAGGGGAGGAGGGGCAGCACCCTATGCTTCAACACACTCCAAAAGTGGTGGAGCATCCAGCAAACCAAAGGCAGAACTACTCTGTTAGACTCTGGTACTGCTACACTTGTGCAACTTACAAAGACACATAACTCCCAAAGGCACAAAAATAGCACATCCATTGCAAAGTACAGTTAATAATCATTCTTCTCTTACAAGTTATTCATTTCTAACAGATTAAGGCAAAATCATCACCTTATCTCCCCCAAAGGCTGCTTGTGTATCATGTAACAGTTTTTAAGGAAGCTCAGTTGTTTCAACTTGATATTAACTTTAAACCAAATGTTCTATAGTAGTGCTCAATTCACCATTTTAAGGTGAATAAAACTCCATTTGTGACATTTATAATCTAGTTAGAGGGGTGGATAAACATTTCCTTTTAGCGCCACTGCATCTAACTAGCAAGACAGAAGCTCTTGGTTATGGAATGAAGGAAACTTGAGGATCACAGTGGATTAACAATCAGTGGATTTCCTCGGGAGAGCAATTTTACCAAGGTGTAAAATGCAATTTTGACACCGCTCCGAAAGAGGTATTCAATTTTTGTCTGGCACATTTTGTCTGGCAAAGCCTCAGCTGTATTTCACAGAAAAGAAAATGAAGGAAATTGGAAATCATTGCCAGAGGCTACTCAACGAGCTAAGAGTTCAAAGATTTCAGTGGCTGGATACATAGTAACATCTTTCTTTTTTCTTCTCATTTTGCAAAATGGGAAACAACATTATTCTTCCCCAACCATGCCCTCTAAATAGCTCTACCAGGCTCACTGCTGGCCCCTGGAGACCTTAGGCAAAGCCCACTTTTCTGTCCTCAGCTCCCTGAAGCTCCAGCCATATCTCTTCTCTAGACTCTCACGGGCATCAGCCCTCTTCTGAAATACACATCATTTCTGTTTTGGCCAAACATATACCCATTTCTTTAGTGACTGACTCTGAACCACTGTCATTTCTGGAGTGTAGCATTCAATGACCTCTTCCAATGTATCAGACACCGAGCTGATGTTCCCCTGTCACTCCATGAACTTCGAGAAAATTCCATGAACCTAAGAATCAACTGAAACCAACTGTGGAAACTCAACTTATAATAAAGACTGATATTCGTGCAACAAAGTTAAAGCACGTAGGGCACAGAGACAATACTGACATTTTTATATACAAAAGTAAAAATTTAATAACGTAGTGAGAGACGGAGTGGGCACAGGTACAACGGACACCTCCGAAAGATGTCTACTTGTCACCCTAGAAATAGAACATATTTTCAAAAACACACGGGCAACCCTTAGCCAAAAGGCATACTGCAAAACCCTTTTCATAAGGATAAGATTCAAATGGTTTTCCAGGTAGGTTCTTTTTTAGTTCAACTTGTTATGATCTCTTAAGTGGGATGGACTTTTGATAATAAATTTTAAAGAAATTTAAAAAAATTTTGTTTCAAATAATACAATCCTGAGAGTACAAAATTTTCTTTTAAACTATATGGATTTCTACGTGGTCAGGAAGTCATTAAATAACTCCAGTAACTCTATAATTTGGAGTGGATGATTAAACATTGTCACAGAGATTGAAGAGGGATCTTATTTCAGATTTTACAAAATGGAAACATAAATAGCTAAAAAGAATATACAAAATATAACAAAGATAAAATTATACATGTACCAAAACCTGGGTTTGAGAAATAAATTGCTTTACTTAATCAATGTATGCAAACCATGTATACATAAATCCAATTTCATAATGTGATTTTTATATTAATTGTACTAAATGTAAATCATCTAACTTAGGGATGGGACTCTCCAACCTCTGGGCCAGAACTGGTCTAAAACTATTTAGACTACCCTATAGTAAGATCAGGGGCACCCAAGTCTTTCCCATCCACTCCCACTCTTTCTCACACCCACGCTTAAAAATTAACAGATAAAATTATGCATCTACATAAACCAAAGGGCATTCCATTGTTCATCAGTGCTGTCCTGCATTACTGTGCAACTGAAGCCCGATTTTTAAAAATCATTATTTAAAATGATTGCTTTATTACATTTCTAAAACATAGATTATAAGACCCTTTCAATGAGGGCTTCTGTTTCTTGCACAATAAAACTTCAAAATAACCAGTGATAATAATTAAATTATTATTATCTCTGAGTTACATTCAATACTGCAATGGTACATAATTCTTTGTACCTCAAGGACCACAAACAGCCTTGTAAACTCATCATAGATGATATAAAAAAAGAACCAGTCATGACGGAATGGCATTCTCAGCTTGTGGGAGCTGAGATTCCACTGCGTCATGCCACAGGTATGGAACATGATCTTTGGAGTGTTACTCAATCCAAGGAAAAACAAAGCAGATATTCCACTCTCTACATGAACAGACACGCCATCTTCTCTGAGGCAGGCAGAGTAAATCATAGACACGAGAGTAGTACTGTTGAACAGGCCGCCAAAGTACCAAGCTCATACAACTTCAAAAATGACAAAAATGTTAGCTTTGTCATTACCTACGAAGACATCAATCAAGTTTCCAAACATTTTGCCAATTTTTGCTAAAAAGGTAAAATAGCACAACAAATTAATGAGCTCACAATGATTTTGGGGAAAATATTTGATAAATTTACTATAAACTCCATGTAAATACGATTTGCAAATCTTAATCATGTCATATCATATATTATTTCTCTATTTCCTATGTAGGAACTATGAACCATTAAATTTTTTCATTAAAGGTAGCACACTGACAGTACAGACATACTGAAATGTCATCTTTGTAGAACAAATTGTTAGGTATTAGAAATTTGAGATGGTCAAACTAACACATCTACAATATAGTCAAATAAGTCACAAATCACCCAGGAGACACTTAAAAATAATTCCGTTAATACTTAAAGGCTGAAGCAAAATGAACATACGTCAATTAACAATAGGAGCTGTGCCCACAATCTGACACAGATGAAATGGAGTGGCCAGTGGATTTGATTTTTTTTAATTGAGCATATTAGATGAAAAAATACACTCTATTTTTAATATTTGAAAAACTGTGCAATGCTTGGTGGGACACAGGCATGGGAATCCAGCTGCCTGAAGAGACCTCAGAATCATTAGGTTATAATGATGTTGCTTTTGCATCACTGCAGAATTTGAAAGAATAAATAAAGTACTAGAGTTGAGGCCAGATATTGTAATGATGATCTTTCTGTGAATGTGACACAAACTCTCCTCCCACTTTACCAGAAGCAACGGGTAAAAATACTTTTAATATTCCTATTAAAGTGGTATCCACATTTGATATACAGATGATATTCTTTTTTTTTTTTTTTTTTTGTGGTATGCGGGCCTCCCTCTGCTGTGGCCTCTCCCGTCGCGGAGCACAGGCTCCGGACGCGCAGGCCCAGCGGCCATGGCCCACGGACCCAGCCGCTCCGCGGCACGTGGGATCCTCCCAGACCGGGGCGCGAACCCGGTTCCCCTGCATCGGCAGGCGGACGCGCAACCACCGCGCCACCAGGGAAGCCCCCAGATGATATTCTAAACATCATTATCAAAGAATTATATATGTCATATATTAGCGGATCCCCTCACTCTTTTGTGCAGTAGAGATCAGTATCAGTAGTAAGTGTCTGTCACCTCTTTGATGACTTAAGTTTTTATCTAGGGTTGCAACAAATCACTGTATAAAAAGAACATATAAATAAATAAATTTATCTTCTCCCAAGATTTTACTTTTTTGACCTCACTATATAACTGGCATACAAAACATTACATAACTTTAGATGTTCAAGAAGAACTCCCTCTCGATTTCACCAGATAATGTATCATACGTTGATTCCAAGCATAAATCAGTGATGATATGCCAAAAAATTAGTACACCAAACTGCAGGGAGAAAGAGATAAACATTCAAATATTGTATGGAAATACTCCTCACACACCACTGACTAGAGCTTAAATGCCCTTTTTTCAGACTGTGCCTTGTTCACAACCACAATACTGGCAATTGGTACAGACTACATACTGATAAGAATATGAAAATGGAAAGCATAAAAGAAGGTAAAAAGAAATTTTGCTCCTTATTGACATGCTAGTCTTTGAATTTATGATCTTGAAAACTGACTAGATAGAGCCTCAGGAAGACCTCATCTTATTAAATTGTCCTCAATAATTTAAAACTGTTATTTCCTCTTGCACTTTTTTCTTTGTTCAACTCTAATGAACAGTGAGCCTAGTGTCAGCAAATTTATAAACCATTATGTTACATTTTCTTTCTCAGCATCTTATAAAAAGTTCTAAGACATACCTTTCAAAGTTTCAGTAACCATCTGCTAAACCTGACAGTTCAATGAATTTCACTTAATTGTTAAAATTGGAATGTGAATAATATGTGGGTTCTTTCATAATAAAACTAAAGTCTACTCATTTTCATGAAGGTTGCTATCAAACTACGGAAATGTACTGCAGGTCAGAAGAAAAAAGAACTTTTTAAAATTCAAATCTAATGGCATAAAATGGAGTCATGGCAGCATTTTTCCAAGCTAGGTTTAGCTGCTCTGTAAGGTCTGCCTTTATTTAGGAAGGAAACGTGTTTCATCCTTCTTTTAGCCTGTACGGTTGACCTCATCTTTTCCTTCTTCCTCTTCACCCTCCTCTTTCTCTTCCTCTCCTCTGAGTTTCCATCATCATCATCACAAGACGTGAATGAGACTTTGCAGATTGGGTTCAAGAACAAAAGATAAAATCTACACCCCTAAGACCCCTAAGAAGGGACATAACATTTATATAAAAAGATAATATGAGATGTCATTTATTAAATGCTAAACCAACATTTAGAAAATGACTGCCACGACAATTCAGGAAAGTGATTAAATCTAGTATTGTTTAATTTGCAATTCTGGCTCTCTGTCTCAAGGAAAATGGCCTAGTTATTGTGTAAATGGTCACAATGTGTTATGATGAGAGGGAAGAGATGGGGAGAAGGAACCTGAACTGACTACACTCCTACTCTGTTGGAGATTCTGTGATAGGCACGTTCACCTGTTCACTATTCCATCTAATACTCACAATAAAAATATTGTATTGTAAACAAGTATACAATAATAATAAATCCATCAGTCCCAAAGATAATGGTAGAGAAAACTAATTCTCAAAAAAAAAAAATGGGTTTTGAGAAAACTAGGATTGAAGAGTACAGATGAAGTTATACAGAAATCAAGTTATGCTACAGGAAAAGACGGCTGTAGCAAAAGTCATCTGCTCTGGAAACCCACAAGTTAATGGGCCACTCAGTATGACAGCTGACTACAAAAATGTCTGCATTTTCTACATGGTTATGGTTTATGGAGAGAATCCAGTACATGGTTTCTGAATTCCAGATCTTATGGTTTAATTACCACTTTCTATTATGGATGGTGGAGTGAAGAGATTTAAAATGTTTTAAGTTCAGTTATTGTATGAATAGCATTCAAAGTCATCTTTACTGTAAAAGGATGAGTTTTTTTTTAAATGATGCAAAATTATAATAATATTTCTGAAGTATTAAATGAATCTGGGTTTAATGATATATGGGCTCTGCTTAAGATCTTCAGAACTTCTCAAAGCCTAAGGTTGGTTTTAATGGACAAACCTTATTCAATGTCATATCTGAGTGTTCCATTGCTCAAACAATGCTCAATCCTATTTTATTTATTTATTTATTTATTTATGGCTGTGTTGGGTCTTCGTTTCTGTGCAAGGGCTTTCTCCCGTTGTGGCAAGCGGGGGCCACTCTTCATTGCGGTACGCGGGCCTCTCGCTGTTGCTGTGGCCCGTCGCGGAGCACAGGCTCCGGACGCGCAGGCCCAGCGGCCGCGGCTCACGGGCCCAGCCGCTCCGTGGCACGTGGGACCCTCGCGGACCGGGGCGCGAACCCGCGTCCCCTGCCTCGGCAGGCGGACTCTCAACCACCGCGCCACCAGGGAAGCCCTCAAGCCTGTCTTTTTTAAAACTGATTCTAGGGCTTCCCTGGTGGCGCGGTGGTTGAGAGTCCGCCTGCCGAGGCAGGGGACGCGGGTTCGCGCCCCGGTCCGCGAAGATCCCTTCGCGCCCCGGTCCGGGAAGATCCCACGTGCCGCGGAGCGGCTGGGCCCGTGCGCCACAACTACTGAGCCTGCGCGTCCGGAGCCTGTGCTCCGCAACGGGAGAGGCCACAGCAACAGCGAGAGGCCCGCGTACCGCAAAACAAACGAACAAAAAAATACTGATTCTAGTAGCAAAATACTGAAAGATGTTTTATCAAAAATATATACAGTTCTTTTACTAGCACTGAAAAAGAAGTTTCCAGTCTAAAATTGCAAAATTTGTATTTGAATATTTTTATTATGGGAAAGAATGGTTTTTCTAACTAGACACATTTTATTTTCTTTGAAATGAAGACTATCTCATTTCATTAAGTTAAAATCCTCTTTGTTCTCTGGATATTTGTATAAGGTTTTCTTCTAGTTCCCTGTAGAGTTAAGTTTAAACTAAATAGCCATTGACTAAATAGTGTCCTCGAAAATCAAAGAAACTTTGAAATTGATAAGAAAACTATAATCAATAGTTTTATTATGAATTAATGTTAACATATATATTTGACATTAGATACTTGACATGAAATGCTAAGGACAGTGCCTAGATTATTAAATATTTGCTATTATATTTACTACTTTTCCATGAAAAGTAAATCATGTTAGTACAGGCAGTTAGCTATGTTTCAGATGTTCAGTCACTAAGCTGAAGTGTAAAATTGATATGGTATAGATTATTGCAAATGAAAATGTATATCCACTGATACAGGAAATGTGGAGAGGTGTCCCCAAAATTGAAAAAAATGGCTAAGTTTTCAGGGAAAGGCATTTGATCATGTCCTGTTTCTTTATTTGAATAATTTACTAGAACTTTTTCTCATCAAATAACAATAAAGGAATATAAACAATTATAAAGTTTTTTAGGGGGCAGTGCGAACAACACGTTTTATGCTCCTAAAATCATTCTCAGGGACTGATTCCACCAAATCACTCTCTTTTGTAGAGGTAGGTGTACTAAAAGATTGTTATTTCTCATATGATAGAAATGTAAGTCCAAAAACACGAAGCAATTTAAACAATGTGCCAAACTGTCTTTCTCTCTTTTGGAAACTCTTCTGGTTACACACAGCAGTGATGTTCTGGCAGGTTGCTACATACGTCTTAATACTTTAGGCACACAAATCATTCAAACCCAACAGGCCTCCTTCTTTCTTCTCTGGTCTCAGATTTGCTCGTATTGTAACTTATTCCCCAGTGAACTCTAAAAACGGGCCCCAGAAAACAGAATTTCTCCTGTGACCAAAGTTAAATTTCCCACTTGCGACTTGAGAGAAACAGTCAGCTATCTTTTGTTTGTCTTTCCCTTTATTTTCTCAGAGCAAGAAAGGAAGTTTCTTTCAGATTAAGAATATCTAAGACAATGGTCACCATTTGAATAGAGAACACATGGGAAAACGTGAATTATTTTTACAATGTCAGCTAATCCACAGCTGTGCCACCTGTTAGTATGGATGCTATCCAAAAGGATTTTGAAAATAAGCCAGGCAGTCTGTCCTCGATGTAGGAAAAAGAAAACTGTCAAACATTTTGCATGGGGAGGAGGGGGCGGGGAGGCGTGTATGTGTAGAGGAAAACGGAGGCCAAAACTGACACACTAGGAGTCATCTCCTGTATCCTATGAATCCTTTGAGATGAAAGAATAATTAATTTCCAAGAACCATTCTGAAGTCATCACTCTACCTTCATTCTGTATCAGTATCTCAGTCCGCCATACTGTTCTTCTCAGTTTCCTTAAATGTTTAAGACTAAGTTTCAGTACAAGGAGTTAATGAAGTAACTATATTAAGCGCTTTCACTTTAAAAGGCGAATACACTCATTCTAATGATACGGTAAAAAAACCTGACATATATCCTGTATCCCAACAAGATGGTAGAACTTGTGTTATTGAGCATGTGGGTCTCAGAGACAAATAGCACCCACAGTCTTAAAAAACAAAATTAGCAACAGATCCAATGGAAATATAAGATGACAATATTCTAAAACATTAAATCTAAACTACGTTGACATATATACTCTGGTATGTGTAAAATGAATAACTGATAAGAACCTGCTGTATAAAAAAATAAAGAAAATAAAATTCAGAAATTCAAAAAAAAATATCTAAACTACAGAAGTCATAAAAACCAGGGCAATGCAGAAGTTCTGGGATTATTTACCAAATTTTATGAAAAATACACCTAATTTTCCCTACTGACGGGTGTCTCAGAACATCTGATAACAACATGAAGTTAATTTCTTAAAGTGCAGCAAACACTAGTAAAAGCACGGCTGTCAAATCACAGGACAGAGTTTTCCTATGTGCTTTATCAAATCTCAGTCTCTAAGCTTCTTCTAGCTTTGTTGTCCAAATGCTGATGACGTCTGACAATGCTTGTTGAGGTGAAGTTTGTCCACTTGGAGCTACTGTCTAGGCAAGACAAATTCCCTTTTTCATGAGTCTACAAGTAGCTAACATCCAAAAAGCAAAAGGAGGCTAATTAATTTCTTCCATTTCCACGACTGTTCGAAGGTTTTTGATGCTGTTGTTATTTTCCTAGTCACAGGCCTATGGATTTCAATGGCACACTATTAAAGATTCGAATTCTATTAATAAAGCAGACATTTTGACTCATCCTGGTTCTTTATTTTCTCTTGCAATGGTCCTCAAAATATTTTACTACCAATGCCTACTTGGTAAGTTTTAGGGTGAATTAATTATTCAAATTATAAAAATAAAATATTGGTGAGGGAAAAATTCAGCATCCCCTAGGATGTGTTCAAGAGTAGTGTGTCAAGTTGACATTTAAGTATACAAGAAGTGTACATTTGGTCCAGTTGCCACTTAGCAGGTTAAACTTGGGGAAAAGTTCTTAACGTGAAGTCCCTTCACATCAGCTTCCTAAAAGGATCTGGACACCTGTTTTATTTAGAGGTCTTAGGATCGCGAAGAACTGAGACTCACTCAGATTAGCCGGCGGGGTGGGCAGCGCACTCACTAGAAAGATACATGGAGGGATAAAGAGACCCTCCCAACACACCAGGAAGCATCTTCTCCCAACCTCAAGAGAGGAGTCCCATTGACCAAGCCCATCTTTTTAGAGTCAAGACTTACAGGTCATAGATTGCTGGCTCACCTAGGGATTGGTTGCCCTTGGTGAAGCTGTTCCCATCTGGCCAAAAAAAGCCAGAGTTGTGATAAAGAACACAGCCATGAGTTACCAAGCACGGGTGACTAGTGCAGTGTTAGTATGTGGCTGGAGCCGAGTCACTAAGAAGGAGGTGTGGCAGGCAGGCCACGGTGACGTCTAGTGCAACGCAGGGTGTAGCTGAAAGTCAGACCATGGCCACCGTCTGACTGTATCGAACCCCGGCTCTGCTACTTGCTACTATGAGACTTTGGTCCAGTTAATTAACCTATTTGATTTTTAGTTTTCTCAATATTAGTACCACCAAAGGTCGTTGTGAAGAGTCAATGAGTTAATTTATGTCAAGTCCCTAGGCCATTGTCTGGCACTGAAATCACAGGGCAATTTACATTGACCAACATCATCTAGAGATGATGAGCCAAAGCCGCCTCTCTTCTCAGTTATTACAGTGGTGTCTCTTCTTCAGGGATGACATCTGTTTAAGGAAGAGTTAGGCTCCAAAGTCATCTGGCAAGGCAGAAATAACCCTAGTCAAAAAAAGTTTTGAAAAGACTTTGTCAGCCCACAAATATGATATATATGCTTTTGTCCTATGTGTGTATACTTGTCGAATGTAAAGTATATAATTAGGAGCAGACATAAATATAATCATACAGTGTTGTTAATTATGAGATAGACAGACGTAACAACTGACCGGGAAAAAACAGATCTGTGCACTGTCCTTTCATTGAGATGTTCTTGCTGGTTTTAATAAGTTAAGGATGCTGACACGACACCTGTGTTAGTGGCGTTGGGCTGAGGCTGAGTGCGGACCATTAAGCAGTGGCCACGTGATGGGTCTGAGGTGAGGAGGCTGGGCTGTTCCCACCAAGTGTGACCTTCCATGTCCTCCAGTGACCCAGTCCTTAGAGGAAGTCAGCGGTGGACTCTGTTCAGCGGGAGAAGTTGACAGCGTAGATTCATATGATGCTAGTTAATTATGCTAGAAAAACACGGTGAGTAACACTGAGGCTATCTTTTGAGCTGATCAAACATTTCCGGTACGTAGCTTGTAATTTTGAGGCTTTTTACATATACGATGTTCCTATTCAGAAATGAAATCAATCAGGTTTTTGGCTGTTTGGAACAGTTCAGCCAGTTTATGAAGATTCCAACTTGCTCGCTCTTTCTGTTCATTGTTATTTTCTTTTAATCTCTATATAATCCCTTTTTAAAATCGCTTCTTCTAATCACTGATTCATCAGTGACCTTCTCTGTGACCTCTCCTAATTCAGTAATGTGTTCACTGAAGTTATCTACAAAGTAATGGCTACCCACTTGGCTGGCCATATGAACACACATTCACTAATTCACTAATGATCAGACACCCTCAAATCATTTACATCTCTTCCCAGAGGACTGGGCAAAATGTTCCAGATGTAGTTGCATATCTACAAGTCATAAATGTATACCTTTTAAATCTTTGTAAAAAAATCTCTTCATGCACTTTGCCCAACTCTCTATGACAACTGAAGCCCTTGTTGCTGGATTTGGTGACCAGTGTATCTCGATTTTTCATGACAGTGATGCTGGGTTTATTATGGCTGAACCTAAGGGCTAAGTTCAAAACAGCCTCTTTTCTTTTCTTTTCTCTTTTCCTCCAATACCAGAACACTGTTGCTTTGGTTGAACTCGAGATAAAATAACTGGCTTTCACTTAGAGGGCATGTTTTACAAAAAACATGTTTCCTTAAAACAACACTATACTCCCAACTCAGCACCATGAGATATACTCACCTTTGGGAAGGGTGGCACACACGGATGGAATAACAGATTAATGACCCCATTTCAGTTTCACACCAAGGCATGGGTTCACCGAGCAGAACGGCTGGTGAAGTTACCCCATTATTATCATCGTCTCTCCCGAACTGGACACATAGAGTTAAATTAGTGCAAATGTCACAGGACTGCTTTCAGTTGCCTTTCAGAGTAAGTGGGGAAGGGAGAACTCATTTTGAAGAAAAATACATTTCCTATGGAAGATCTTTTTAAGTCCTTAAATATCAACTCTATTGTATTTTTTCAAATATGTTTATTAAACCACTGGCTTCCATTTTACATGCTAGCTGAATTTGGAAGGTGACATGAGTAAACACTGACATGAATTTTAGTCCTTTAAATTTGGAACAGGGAAGAATCGATTTAAATTGTTAAGAAAGCATCTTTCAGACGTCAGAGACTTCTGTGCCATCTGAAATATTACTTAAGAAAATCCTATGCAATTTAAGAAAAACAGGATAAGGGTTAATGCAAAGTGTTGCCTTCCTTTCAGTGGATGGATCATCAAATCTGTCCACCTAAACTCTTTAAAAACCTCTAATGATTTTTATCTGCTTGTCAAGGAACTCCTCCAACTTGGGTCCCATCCCATTGTTTCCTGCCTCCACGCAAGCAGAGAGAGCATTTACATTCAAACATAACTTTCTAACAACAAACTTATATATAAAAGGTGCCATAGGCATAGTTGAAAGGAATAGAAGACCAGGAATGAAGAAAATTAAACCCTCTCTTTCTCCATTAAGAAAAAAAAAGCTTAATCACAGACATTTTACTTATATATCTTGATATACTTAGAGATCATTCTACAAATTTTAATTTTTAAAAATGGTTTGCCACTGCTGGTCCTGAACTAAGTATGCACATCTATGATAAAAGGAACCCGATGAGACAGGTGGAGGTGATCATCACATCACCGCTACCCCAACCCCAACGAAGGAAAGATTTTCAGTGTTACTGGAGAAAACAACATCACAACTAATTACATCATTTTTCTTGGTTCCTGCATCTACCAAGGCATATGCTCAGACATACTCAACCTGTTACCACAATCCGTGATTTATCTCAAGGTTTCATTTAGTGTAATGAATACCATTTTTCTATTTAAAATGATAAACTTCTATTTCCTTAAACAGGTCGACTGGCCGAGAAGCAATCTTCGTATGTGCTATAAAAAGATATTAAAATAAGGCATTTTATTCCTAAAATAAAATAGTCAATTGAGATGCCTTTTAAGGATGAAAATTACCATGAAAATTTGCCATTTTATGTCACTGGTGAACAGCTGTTTGTTCACAGAGTAAAGGCAGCTGAGGTTTTCTTTTAATTTAAAATAGATCACATTCCATCTACGTAGATTATTGTGTTTCTGTTACAGAGTATCATTAACAAGTGTGCCAATGTCTAAGATCTGGGCACTGGTTTATCTATTGCCTTCCTCTATTGCTTCTGTAAAACCTTTATGTATTTAATGTCTCTCATTATGTATATGTGAGTGTGTGTACATGTGTGTTAAGGTGAAAGACCCAGCAAAGCTGAATGGTTCAAAATAATGTAAAAACTATGCTATACTTCCAACCTACCTATTTTATCATGTAAAATATAATTTTCTGAAATAATGCATTTACGTACATTTGAAATCAAATGTGATGGCTGAACCTTTTCCGTACTACTCTTAAATGTAACCTTTAAGTAGCATTACCTGTGTTAATGTTTCTTTCCATCCTAAGAACACAAGCGTGTTTTCTGTAACATTACATAAGCCTTGAACAGACGTGAGAGAAAATGCTGCCGATTCTGGGGTGAAAGCTGCGGTTCCCTCCAAAGCTACCGCTCGACACACACACACAAATTCTACAGTATTGGAATCATTTAAAATTGCCAATATCTGGCCATTTTCAACCTATAAAAATGACAATTTCACTTTAACTGATACAGCCAGATATACCTCACCGGCTTAGAAAATGCATCAGAGAATATCCCTGACATTTATTATGCAGAAGTTGATGACAATCAACTCTATAGAAAGGGAAACCTTAATGTCACCGTACACTCTGAAAATGTATGAACCTTTGCTCCATCTCTATTCAAACTCAACTGCATCCACTCAAAGAAAAAAGGATTTTTTTAAAAGGCGCACCAAAGAAAATATAATAAATACACTCTCGGTCTTTGTTCTACCCGATGTCCATTCAAAGGTATTGATAACGGTTACATCACCAGATTTTTAACTACAACTAGCTCCCAATATTACATTTATGGCCCACACCAGGAATCCCTTGACCCAGCTCCACAAGCGTGAAAACATGAAATAAATGACGATGAACAAAGGTCCAAGGGACAGCTCGCAACAATACCGCAACGCTCTCATCACTAACACTCAGCTCTGCATCTGGATCCTTGTATCTGAAAGATTTGCAAATAGTGGCAACATTCACGCCAGATATGAACGCAAGTGGGGAACAGGCTGCAGGGGAAACAAAAAATGCCTCCCAAGACAGAAACATTCATTAGCCTTCCTGGCAAGTGTCTAAAGCAAACAAGGAAACTGCAAAATAATGACTTAGTTACAAATAAACCCTTTCTAGCACAGTACCTTTTTGTGTCTGTCCCTCTTCCATATTCTCTTCCATGGCTACCTTTCTTCAGTAGAATCTGGTACAAGGAATTAATCAAAAGCTCAATTAGATGGAGGAGAAGCGAGTGATTTTTTTTTTTTTTTTTTTTTTTTTTTTGTCCCGGGGAAGCTCCCCCAGCAGTGGCTCGGGTAAGTCCTTGGAGCTTAGCTCAGGCTCCCTTGCGCTTCTTGTTTGCTTGGAGACAGGCTGTCAAGTGCAATTTCATTCAAATTACTCTTCCGTGAAGATTATTAATTTTTCTTCTCAATGCTGTCCATTGTGCAGCACTGTAAGCAGGTATTCAAGCAAAGAGCCTGAGAATTTTGGGGGGGAAATCTGGTCTGAATCCCAGTGGCAGAGGCTCTAGGACGTGAAAGGCTTGCTTTGCATTTCAAATGGGGAAAAGAAATTGAGGTTTGTATTGAAATCTGGGCTTTAAATTGGAAACAGGCTGAGCTGGGAACAGATGGAGGGGTGTTCTCCTAACAGGAAGCAGACCACCAACCCGTAATTCCCCCTCTCCGCCACCAGAGTGGGAAAGCCCAGACTCCCGGCGGTTCTTTATGCTGCAGTCTTGGGGCTCACCCAGTCAGATACCTTACAAAACTGCGTTCTCCTGTTCTCTCCTCCCCACGTAGCTGGTTAAGTTGATTTAAAAGTGCCAAGAAAGGATGCAATTATACCATCTCAGGGTTTATCTGTAAAAGGTTATCATTGAGAGAGGACTTGTAAGCTCACACCGCTCAGGTTTAAAAAGATAGGTAAGTATGGTTTTCAAAAGAGTGAGTATAAACCTTTAAGCCTGAAAGATATGTTTTAAGTCATTATTTCACTTCAGCGCCACGAAACTCTTGACAGGAAGGGAGAGAAACACTGCAATTTCTGTAAAAAGAATCTAGGGATGTCTTTGCAATAGACTGTTGTGATTTTCGGCCACGAAAACTGATTTTAAATGGGAATGTCTTGAAAGAGAACTGTTTCAAGGGTCATTCTTGGGGAAGCAGAAAGAACAAATTCTAGATGAGGAACGACAGGATAAGCAACTTATAATGGGATTCTGCAGTCTGCTTTGGAATGCAAATCACAACGCTGCAGTCTGGCAATAAATTAGCATTTGCACTTCAGCCTACTGAGTGACAGGGCACGATCCGAGCGTCTCCGTACTTCACAAAAGGTATAGGCAGAAAAATAAACAGCATCCCTTCCCAGGGGGCATAAACCTTGCCTAGAGTATAAAGAACGGAAGAATCCTTGTCTCCGTCTCCATCTCGAAAGAAGCAAAAGCACACAGAGAAACACACATGCGTGCGCACACACAAAGCTGTAATTCCTTACCTTTAATAAAACATACTTTGCCTCCTCATCACCCACAGTATACGTTTCTTGCATTATAGCATATACTTCACATACATTTTTTAAAGTGGGTCAGCAGCATATTCCATATCACCCTCAAAACCATCACAGAAGCAACTATTGAGGAGAAAGGCAATTCTTGTACAACGTTCCCCTGTATTTCCCCAGATTTCTGCTAAAAGAATGTTTAGCCTTCTCACGTCTACGATTATTTGCTATTTATTTTCTCTACTCAAACGAATTTAACCCAAAGATAAATATAATTCAAGTAAATCAAAAGCCTATCTCTTCTGAATATATTTCAATCTGTATTCAAGGGTGCATGAGAGAGCTGCTTGCTCCGGGCATGGATTGAAAGAAGGAAACCAAGAGGGAAATTAAAGAGCCAAATCATAGCAGCATCTCTGCTTCCACTTCTCCCCAGGCTGACATAACCTGGTATACAGTCAAAACAGAATGGAGCATTACTTCTCAGTGATATTCTTTATTCATTTAATACCACAGGAATCATCAGTGAAACAAATCAGTAATAGTTAATAGCAGTAGAAAGAATAAGGCCATTTTAAGCCTTTAGAGCACTTTACAATCTACAAGACACATGCACATGCATTAACCCATTTGCAAAACAAAGAGGGAAAGTGTTACTTTCCCCCCCATTTTATGTTGGAAAAAACTGAGACTCAGGGAGACCCTGGACTGGGCCAGTAGACAGCCAAGTAAGTCTAAGGTTCCACGTCAGCAGTTCCTCGACTGATGCTTTGAACCTGAGGCTGCCTTTCCCGCCTGCCTTATCCCATTATGAGTGTCCTCAGCAGCCTCACAAATCAGACTCAGTCCACAGCCTTGTGCTTCACCGTGTGTACCACGGGAAAGAGTGAAAGGAAGATGAAAAGGAAATTTTAAAAAATATTCATTGGGCAAGATGAGTGGAAAAGTCACTATAACTTCTTTTCTTTCTGGAAACTTTCCAACAGAGCAACAAATTCCTATAATGATCATTTTTTTTTTTTTTGTCTAAATAGACTTTTTCATGCACAAATTTTGAAAAGAAGACAATAGCAACTTATACCGATTTTTCAAATACGCGAAGAACCACCTAAAATCCAGGCTAAAGAGACTCTTAATGAGGAGAAACAAGCAGGCACACAGCTTCCTTACACAATCACCTCTAAGTGGAGATTAATTTTTTCTTGTGGTAAAATAGACATAACGTAAAATGTACCATCTGAACCATGTTTAAGTGGACAGTTCTGTGGCATTAAGTACATTCACACCATCGTACAACCATGATCAACTTCCACCTCCAGAACTTCTTCACCTCCCCAGAGAGAAGCTCTGACCCATTAAACACCAGTTCCTTACGTCCTTCCCTCCCACTGGAGGGCAGCTGAGTTCCTGGGGCTGATCGTTGTGTTTAGAATTGTCTTTTAAAGTCTTGATCTCATGTAAATTAAAAGTATTTTGAACTACCAAGTAATTCAAAACTAGTTCGAAAAGAAAAATCGTTGCTATTACTGCAGATTAACTTTATGAATTCGTAAATATGCTTACATGAACCCTAAGAATCGGCAATCCTCCGTTTTCTAGATTGTTTTTAAGACCTTCAAGTTGAGATGACGAGATGCCTCATCTAACATTCTTTCCATCGCATCACGTTATGTTTGCCACACTCTGTTTTCAGTCACTGATTTAAAATGTATGATAGTTTATCAGTAGGAGTTTAAATATATACTAAATGTTAAGTATGATTTTTCCCTTTCAAATACCGCCTAAGAAATATTTGTGAAATATATGACGATTTTCTTGCGTCAACTAGAAGACACATTGCTCACTAAACTTAAACCCTCTGTGAGAAGATATCTGCAAATAATACATAAGAGGTTAATATTCAAAATATATAAAAACTCACACAACTGAACAACAACAACAAAAAACAAACAACTCAGTTAAAAAAAAAAGGGCAGAGGAGCTGAATAGACATTTCTCCAAAGAAGACATACAGATGACCAACAGGGACATGACAAGATGCTCAACATCACTAATCATCAGGGAAATGCAAAGCAAAACCACAATGAGCTATCACCTCATACCTGTCAGACTGGCTATTATCCAAAAGGCAAGAAATAACAAGTTGTTAAGGAGGATGGAGAAAAGGGAACCCTCTTGCACTGCTGGCGGGAATGTAAATTGGTACAAACACTAGGGAAAACAGTATGGAGGTTACTTAAAAAACTAAACATAGAGCTACCATATGATCCAAGCAACTCCACTTCTGGGTATTTATTTGAAAAACATGAAAACACTAATTCAAATAGATACATATGCCCCTACATTCATTATAGCATTATTTACAGTAGCCAAGCTATGTGAAGAACCTAAGTGCCCACCAATGGGTGAACGGATGAAGACACGATATACATATACAATGGAATACTACTCAGCCATAAAAAAGATGAAATCTTCCCATTTGTGACAACAGGAATGGACTTGTCCAAACAAACAAACAAAAAATGAAAATAAATTAACAAACCAAACCACACAAAAACAAGCATGGATACACAGAACACAAAAGGGATACCAGAGGGGAAGTGGGGGGAGGGCAAAATGGGTAAAGGGGGTCAACTGTATGATGATGGATGGAAAATAAATTTTTGGTGGTGAGCACTCCCCAGTGGATACAGAAGTAGAAATATAACGTAGTACACAGGAAACTTACATCATATTATAAACCAATAATACCTCAATAAAATTATTTTTTAAAAACCTAAACCCATTGTGAGTCCTTCTCATTTCTCTTAATTCACCTTCATTTGGAGCTTACTGGTTCTTTAACACTTCATCTTACTTTGTAAACATCTTATTATGTAAACCAAGAAAATATCTACCTATTCCTCTATTATATAATTCAATCCTCTATTATATAATTCAGTCCTCTCTGTGATACAATGTTCAAAATACAATTAAGTAAAAAGGGTTACAGCTTAAACAAGTGGATGGTTCCAAATACTGCATCAATTGTAAAAAATGGAAAAAAAAAGTTCAAGGCTCTTGGGTCAGATACATGGAAAAAAAGAGATGTGAAAACATGATTATCTGAACCAAGTATAGTGCACACGGCAAACAGACATAAACGCTGTTTAGAAACTGCTTTTTTTCCCCTCAAATGTTTCAGATACAGATCCAACACTATTCTCAAGAATGAAATGTCTTGGTTGGTTTCTTCCTACATTTGGACAAAGAAAATAATTTTTGACTGCTGGTTTAAGCTGTAGGTCAGAAATTAACTTCCATAAAATTTTCTTTTTTTTTCATTTTTATTTTAGAGAGGAGCATAGTTGATTAACTATGTTGTGTGAGTTTCAGGTGTACAGCAAAGTGATTCAGTGTTACATACACATGTATCTACTCTTCTTAAAGAAAATTAAAACCACCACAAACACCTGAAGGTTTTAAATATATAGTAAAAGTAGTATAACATTCTTTGGAGTTTTATAATCGTATATGCAGTCAACTCACAGAATGACCACAGACTTTACAAGCCTTGTTAAACTGAAGTATCATTACCCCAACTTCCTTTCATTCTTTAACTGTACAAATGTTTATTTAACATTCTTACCGACATAGGAATTTGCTGTAGGCAGGAGAGATACTAAGGGCAAATCCCTGCCTGAGTGACACTCACAGCCTAAGAGCACAAGACAGGTCAAAAATCTCAACACCGTGACAAGTGATACCCGCTAAGGACAAAATGCCCAGGTTGCTACATGAGCCCACGGCAAGGATACCTACCCACTCTTTAGTTTTGATGGTTGGGAAAGTTTTCCTGTTTTCTGAGAGGGTGAGATTGATCTGACCTGATACCCACAGGAGGTGATATTCTCTGGGAAGAAGAGAGGGGATGGAATAGGGGAGAAGGGAAGGGCTTTCAAGATGGCCGACCCTGAATACTCCAAAGCTCATATTCTTCTGACAACGTGTAAGAGACCAACACCTGGCCACGTGCAGGGGACCCTCTTTTACTGTTCATGAGGCAAGGTGTCCAGGAGCCCTGGGCTGGAAAATCCAGCTCTGAGTCAGGGCCCTTGGTTTCCTTAGAGTAACTGAAGAGGCAGGGAGACACTCCAGAGACATGTCCTGTGCCCTAAGATTGGAGTCTTAACAAGGAGAAGATGAGAAACCTGTTATATTTTCCTCAAGAAATCGTCTTCAGGAATGTCAGGCTCTTTCACACAAAGACTTGTCTTCTGCAATCTAGCAGTGCTGTGTTTTCAGAGTTAGCCAAGCCACCTGTCATGTCAGCTTCGTGGCCTGTATTCAACCAGTCGATGGTGTGCCCGTGTTCTCAGGATAAAGTTCAACCTCCTGAGATTGGCTGGAAAGATGGGGCAGACATGGCAGGAACCTCCCCTCCTATCCTTCACTCACTCACCCCTTCTCATTTCTCAAAACTGTCCACTTTTAAATGTTGCTCCTTTTGCCTGAAACACTTTTCCCTCCACCCTTAGAGAGCTGGATCTACTCATTTATCAGACCTCAGCATAAATCAACGTCCCCTGGCAAATCTTCCCTGACCCACAGAATAAGCGTCCTTTAGTACCGATGACACATGTCATTACAGTCATTCCCTGGCGTTCGCATTTTCCATTTATTTTCCCCACTGACCTGTAGCCGGCAAGCCCCGGGAGGTCAGGTGCCCTCTCTCTCCACCTCCCACCAGACAAGCACATAGTAAGCTTTCCGTAGATAATTACTGAATGCATGCATGCATGAATGAGATAATAGTGATGAATAACGAAAAAATCCAATGGCTTAAAATATACTTTATCATATGTTTAGCAACTTCCACGAAGTATTTTGGAGTGTGAACATCATTTACAATAGTTCCAGGAGACACGTGTCATATTCATATATAACAAATGCCATGACTGAGGAGTTGATGACAGAATGATACAGAGATATTTCGAAAAGCAAATTGTAAAACAAAAAGGCAAGTGGAAAATCATTGTGTGTCATGCCTCCTTTACTAAGGGAGGGCTATATTGCCATAAGCACTGATTATGGCAAGGACAGACAGAAAAATTCAAGAGAACACCCTTTAGACCAAATTTGCCCTTTCCAAATAGGAAGAATCAATTATAAGGATTTATTGTAAACCAAAGCTGAGGCTGTCAAAGCTTAAGCAACTTTCTCCGGTGACACAACTGGTAAATGAAGGAATTGGGATTTGAATTTTGGTCTTTCTAATTCTAAACTCACCCCCCATAAGAAGATAAGTCATTCAGTACTTAACAGTCATAAGGCACGTTATGCTACCATTTCTTCATTTTTGAGTATAAAGTCTTGGTGTTACATTAATGACAACAGACGTAAGTTACACCTTAGCTGAAAGATGATGTTTTTTGCTCCATGCATTTGAATCAAAGGTCAACAATTTGGAAATCTCAATTAAGCCCAACCTTACACATCACACTGGATATTGCAAATGACAAGAACAGAATGAGAGTGACAGAGGCAGAGAGAGAGAAAGAACGAGAAAGAGAGGGAGGTAAACATAATGCTTGTAAAGCTTGTCAGAAGTTCCGAGTTTTGAGATACTGATTTTAAATCTGGCTTTGAATGTTCCTGCAGACACAGATGATAGGAAAAATCCTTTGAAAAAGCTGATTACACAAGATGGTGCAAAAAGAAATGATGAGGAAAAATCAGATTCAAGCCTTCTCAGCTTTATAATGAGCATTCTGGTCTTTTTGGTTATACATTAGATTGCAAGTCCTTTCATGGCTGAAAAAAATATACTGGAGTCTACTCTTTCATTTCCAGAGATCATCTCGGGTAAGCTAAACATCCTTCTTATCTCATAAAAGGAAAGTAGTCACAGACTGACAACTTCTCTGCAAAATGCCTTCTACCAACACATTTGAACTCATGGCTCAGGCAGGGCGTAACGGGCTTCTCCCAATCGGCAGATCAAAATGAAAGTCACTTCCTTTCCTACCTCTATGAGGGGTGTGTGACTTTATGCACCGTTCCTTTTTGGTGAGTTGGATATCTGAAGATATTTGGGTGGGTTACTAGTCTTGAGCAAGAGGCCTTTGATTATGATCTACTCTCCATGAATTAAGGAGAAGACAAATATGCCCAAGCCCTCCGTGTACCAGAAACAGCCAGAAAACATTCTCCCAAGAAGGTTTTTTTGGCAATGACGCAGGGTCCATTTGGATGACAGACCACGGCTCCAGGAAGGTCGACACACTCAAGCCTTCAAACAACACAAGAAGTTTACATCCTAAAAGTTCCTGTACTCCATGTACACAGCGTTAGGTTAAATGGATCCTGGAGAATATCCCTTGGTTCCAGTCACACAAGCCATCCATTTGCAACTGTCCTTTAGGTCTTCTGCGGGATGCTCAAGTCACCCACAGCACCCCAATGCAGCTGTCCGAGATCAATGCAAAGCTGTTTTTAGGCTCTGATATTGCAAATATTAAGGGAAACCTGATTGATTTGCTCCCTCCAGCCCACTGCCTGAATTCCAGTATCACTTGTCTACAACACGTATGTGCCAAGTATCACACATTTTTTGTCATTTTTAACATCTCAATACAGATGCTATTTCAATATGTGTTTCCTCCGCCTCACTGAGAGAAGCAACCGTAAGTTGCACACTTGTCTTCTCCCTAACCTTTCACGCAGTGAGACTGAGGACAGACCTACTTTGAAGTGACAGGCTTCCCAGGGCCAGGTTTAACTCTTCTTACTCAGTACCATTTAACAAAAATGTGTGTGGCACGTACTGTAGGCTAGGCACATTTTTATCTTGCTGGTTATTTGCAGTCCTGGGAATAAGTGGTGTTGCCAATGTATAGGTCATAAGACTGAGACTTAGAGCAGTAATTAATTTGCACAAGTTCCTCAGCTCTGAAGAAGCAAAATGAGAATAAAAAATCTCTCAAAATTTCATAGTTTCCATTACATTAAATGGCTCCATAAACAAAAAGAAGTGATTACCAATCACCTCCCGAAGATAAGTGATGTAAAAATATATTTAAAAGTTGCCCTTGTTGAACAGTCTTAACATCTGTAGCTAAATGAATAGGATGTCCCCACACATTTCTAAGTATTTTTCTAGGCATCTCTTATTGTACATCCTGGGTAGACCACACAGCACTGTCAATATAAACTGCACTGTAAATTTTAAATGAATTTAAATTTTCAAAAGACATTATATCTTAAACTACAGGATGTTCAAGGGACTCCCACTCAGCGACAGTCTTTTCACTCATTAATTCATCAGCTATATATTGAGTGCTTATCTTTCTCCAGATACAAGTCTAACTTCTAGGGTAAGTTCAGTGGAAACATATAGCAGGTCCCTGTTCTCATGGCGTTTACACTCTAGAAGAAGAAAGTAAGAGGCTAAATAAAGAAGCACATAAAGAAAGACAGTATCAGGTTCTGATACGTGCGATGCTGAAAATAAATCAGGGAAATACACTAAAGAGTGCTCCAAAGGGTCCTGTAGCTTGTGCTGCCAGTATATGAGGTTCTTGAACATTATCCATAGCCATAAGAATCAATGCAAAAAATAAAATAAAATAATAATAATAAAAAATGCATATCTAAAAATCTCTAGTAGAATTTTATTATTTATTAGCTAGGAAGGAAAACAATGAAAGAGAGGCTTAAGCAATCAGCAGTGCTCATAAATGTTACATTTTCTGTCCAAATTGGATCTTTTGTAATCGTTTGGATGTGGTGCAACATTTTTTTTAAGTGGAACATTTTCAAGCCAGGTTGAAATCAAGTCCGTCGTTTAAAAGAAAAAGTGGCTTGTTGTACTCAATCTCAAAAACCATTAAGTCATCAGTCTGTATCCTGAGGCTTAGAACACCCTAAAATATTACCTAATGCTTGAATCCGTTCTGTGTGTGTGCGCATGTGTCCTGCATCAGGATGAGGATTGAGACACAAGTCTCCGTGACACCCGGGCTGTCACAATTTTCACTATAAAGCTCTGCTTTTTAAATAGAACCACCAGGTGGCCATTCAGCATTTCTGAGTTGTTAATATAGTCGTTTCAACATTATGTTGACTTTTGATTACATTCACCAAAAGGACGTAGATGTTGACATATATAAAACCGAAACAGTACACAAAACTTGGTCCTAGAAGCAAGTGGTAACGAGCAGCTTCTCTGGATGGTCGAGAGAGAAGGGAATGCAAAAATGGCCCATCTGTGCAGTGAAATCTAAAACACCTTTTGTAAGTCAACAAGTTTCTCGGGTCTCAAAAAATAGAGCTTGGGGCTTCCCTGGTGGCGCAGCGGTTGCGCGTCCGCCTGCCGACGCAGGGGAACCGGGTTCGCGCCCCGGTCCGGGAGGATCCCACGTGCCGCGGAGCGGCTGGGCCCGTGAGCCATGGCCGCTGAGCAAAAAAAAAAAAAAAAAAAAAAAAATAGAGCTTACTGAGATTCTTATTAATGAACTCATAACCCCCAGGTCCAAATGTGTCAAGTCAGGCAATACAATAAAATGAGGAGCTTTTGCGAAAAAACGAGTTCTATGGGTGATTTACTTCTTTAACAGGCATCCTGTCAGGTAGTACTCTGCTGTGGGCTAACTGTACCGCTATCCACTATATGATTTTAGGCTAGGATGGTCTATCTCCGTTTCCTCAAATGCAAAATGAACGTACTAATACTTGCCCTGCTGTCTTCCCAAGGCGACTGCACCAAGTGCCAGATACTGCGCTAAGTGTTTTCTAGACATCATCTCCTTTTACCCCTCCAACACCTTCATGAGACAGGCATCGTTAATTAAAGCCATTTAGTAGGCGAGGGAAAGAAGGCTCCAGATGAAAGCAGACGAAACACTTCTTCCGGAAATATAAAATGCTGTACAAAATAGTGTGCTTATAACCATTGTTAAAAAGAAATATAATTACAATCATTGTTATGATTAAACGGGAAGACGGAAATCATGCTGAGTGAAAAATACTAGCGCTAGAGAATCCTAGCGATTGCAAGCTGACAGCGGCACAGCCGTCCGCCTGATGCAATTCAGAAAAACCATGCGAAACATTTAGCGCTTTTTAGTATACGCCAGTCCCAGTGCTTAGCATTTTTGTCCATACTTTTACTGAAGAATCTTGAAAATAACTCCCTGAGGCCCACACTATTGTTATCCCCACTTTACAGATGTGGAAGCGGAGGAAGAGAAAGAACTTGCTCGGGGGAACAGTTTGTGAATGGCAGGGCTGGAATGAGAGACCAGACAGACCGGTTCCTAAGCCTGTGCTCTGACTTGTAAGACTAAACCACTCCTGTGAAGTGGGTTCCCAGGGAGGCAAACCAACTAGCTATTTATCCACAGCTTAGGGGACAAATGGCAGGAGTATTTTTTCCTCTCGTAGAAGCCTTCTGGCCATTCCCTGGGCTCAGTGAGGTCAGCACAGTGCCCTGGAAGGGGCTCCGCTTAGCAATCGGTCTCCAAGGGCAGCTCTGCCAGCTCTATACATCCTCTGTGACCTCTTTACTCTTCTGTTTCTCGTTTGTAAACGAGGAAGAAGAAAGCCTATCCATTAGGGATTCTGCAGGATCAAGTGCATTCGGCACAAGTCTTGGCACAGGGCATGGCTGGCTGGCTCTCAGGGCGTATGAGGCTCCTCCCTCTACCTCTCGAATGTGACATCACTTCAGATAATTTACTCTCCCATAAACTGCTCAGAAAAGATGAGAGAAAGGCCTCAGGTCATGAAGTGTTAGGCTTTAAATGAACTATTGCTGCCTTGAGTCACAAGGTAATCCACTTTGTAAAAACCATGTTATCCTGAGTATCTATAAATAAGAATTTCTTTTTCTTCCTAAAACAGTGTGTATTGATTTTCTCAGGGATCAGGAGATTCCCTTTGATACACTGGGGGACTGGTCCAGTTTAGCAATCCCTGGGTCAATTCTATACCTGCCCAAGCCATAGGTCTGCCTAAACAAACTGACCACAAAGCAGAATTGTCCTGTAACTCGTTATCCGGTTGGGTAGGAAGCATACCTACAGCCTGCTCATAAGCCACTATGAAACAACTGAGAGCATGTGACTTTTCATGCTATAAGCTGTCCAAGGCTTAGTAAAAGGCGTAATTTTGACATAACCGCATTTTAAAACTTTAAGAGTTCCTGAAGTAGAAAAAATTAGGCAGGTGACAACCTCACTATGTGGTTTCAAGACAACAGTTATTCTTTGCGAAGTGGTTCTACTGTTTACTGACCAAATGGAATCCCTAACAATGGTTATGACAATAATAATAAGAGCTAATGCTAGATGAGCCTTTTTGACGTGCCAGGCACTGTTCTAAGAACATGACGTGTATTTCCCCATGTAATCTTCTCAACAACTCTGTGAGGTAGGTACTGTTATTATTCCCATTTTGCAGAGAGCACAACTGAAGCACAGACTGGCAGAGTTGAGACTCAAAGCAGACAGTCTGCCTGCAGAGGCACAGCCTTCCATCCATTTTGAGAAAATGAGTGAGCACATAAAACGGAGGGTTCTTATCGTGTCTGTGATGGACACATGCCACCACTCTGTGTTTATTTTTTTTCCTTATTTTATCTGTTCAGCTTCATATGCAGTCTCCATTATTCTGATTTCTTTCTCCACTGATTCACCGACTTATATTTTCTGACTTATTTTTGTCTGTAGTCCCATACAGGTCCTCGGCTAACCGGGCTAAGAAAAAAATAAGTGGACTGAACAACTTTATATTTAATTTGGCGGTTTTTACTCAATCCCTGAACTTAAATAAATCCAAATGCTGATTCACTTATCTCACTTATTTATCTATTTTTAAAAAACATACAAAAATTCCTTTTAATTGGAAATAACATAGAATCTATTTCTTCTTGCCCTTTTATTGCCAACTAGTGATTAAAGCTAGAGTTGTATCAAAACGGAGTGGTTGAGAGAAATGCCCTTTATTTAATTACTGTGAATGCCTGGAGAGCTAAAATCTGGATAAATTAAACCCATTAGATAGAAACAAAACGATGTTTGAATCTAACAGATTACATACTGAAATCTGAAGGCAACAAGAAAGGACAAGAAAAAATTATTAGTCAAACCGAAGGCGCTTTTGAGTGGCTGCTCTATTTATTATAACGTTACCTCCTTTGGCACATTTTTTTTAAACAAAAGCTTAAAGCACTTGGCTTACATTCCCAGAGCCTCAATTACTTTATGACTTGACTGTAGAGAGTAATTTATTTTGAACAGACCAGTGCCCCAGGGAATCAAATACAAATCCCTCAACATGAAATGGGAAACATTCCACTGATGGGCTCTATGTCAGGGACGTAACATCTTCTTTCTCTGTTTTGCAAAGCAAATCCACGCTTTAATTAGATTAACTGACAGGCTTCTCCCACCCCTCTCCACCTCCTAGAAGGGCCCCTGCAATTTGACTTCCATTCACTTCATCCCCTACTATTGCTCTCAAAAGTCAGGAATGGAACTTGTGATTTCTGACTTTAAGGGCCAGTTTACCATTTTCATTCTAGATGACTTCTCAACGCTGTGAGTGCCTCACTGATGCTGCATTGTCTAGATCAGCACCCTGTTCATCTGTCCTCTGACTGCCAATTCCCTGTCTCCTTTCCTTGTTTGTTTCTTAAAATGCTGGCTCTCTAATCGCTCAAAGAATCCAGCAATTGACTTAATAACCAGCAAACAAACAAACAAAAAAACTATTATTCTTAGGCCGACCGACTCTAAAAATATGTTTAATCTCGACTTCTCCCAAGCAGTTGAGATTTAAGCCTTCACCTCAACTAAATATGTTAATAACTTATAATTAAGAAGTTAATAAATTACTAGGTAAGATAGTTTTCCCTTTTATAAATTAATAGACAGTAAAAGGGGAAGCTAAATATTTTTTTCTTTATAAATACAAGAAGTATAAAACAAAATAGTGTAGTACATAATGTAATGGACATCTAAGAAATATCCTGGCTGTTCCAAGGATTTAGTTTCAGGACAGTATATTATTATATTATATTATATTATATTATAACTAGTAATACTAATATTAATATATTATTTCAATTCAAAATTACTAGTGTAGTTCTTATTATGCATCGGAAATTGTGCAAGGTACCAACAACACAGAAATTAATTAAGCCTATCTGTCCACCAAGAACTTAACATCTGCTTAGGATCTAGCAGAAGGAACCAACAGTAGCTGAAGCAAAAGGAAGGATTAACTTGTGTATTATTTTATTTTTTTAGAAAATTTTAACAGAGATGACAGAAATTAGATGATTTTATACCTTGATCTCTATTTTCCCATTTCCAAAAACCATACAAGCTTTTTTAATTTATTAAAGTATAAATATTACATTTATCTGGTATATTATTCAAGGCTCTCTTGGTGCAAGAGATAGAAAGCAAAGTCCTACAACCTTAAACCAAAGGACAGTTTCACGTGTACATCCACAAAGTGGACCGGTCATGACAGAGGAGTGTCTGGTCACAAGAACGCCTGCCTACACCCAAAAAGATGAGAAAGGTTTTCCAGCCTCTACTATTTCTGTCATGTGACACCACCATCCATCTCTGTTCCAGGCTTTCCCCGCCAAGCAGGGAATATGGTTAACACCCCCTAGCCTCAATGTTCAATGTTCACCTCAAAGTAACAACAGAAGGGTCATTCCGCATTCCAACTGGCGGGAAATTTACTGGGAGAACCATTTCCACCAAAACGTGAGAAGGTTCTGTTCCCAGGAGATAAGAGGAGCTGGGCAGGCGATGGGAAGTGTCTTCTCTGGATAGGCTTTTGACAAAAAGGCAAAAACATCATCAGCGAGAAATTCTGGTTAAAACTATTAAAGACTCCTAGCGAGGAAAGTAAAGAAAGAAGACAAAATGTTTAAGCATATGAGCCAGTGAAAAGGGCAGAGAGTCGAGAGTTGGTAGGAAAAATGATAGAAAGTGAAACAAAACTGCATGTCAGGCAGGTTTAGAGAGGACCCTTCCTCCCAGACCCCTACGCCCAACCACAGCAGAATCGCTCCATAACATAGGAAAACTGCCAGACCCTTGGAGAAAGGCATTAAAATTGATAATGAGTTACACTCTTTCAATCAGTAGTACTAACAAAATACCTGGTGCAAGGCATTCTCCTGGGAACTGCAAAGTACTCAAGAAGAAAAAAAAGTTAACTAAGAAACAGATTCCAACCTCAAAAACCTGATCAGGAGGAAGCTAACGTACGTGGTACATTACCTCATATCGTTATTAAGCACCACTAGACTGGGATCAAGGAGAAACCACTGGAGACAGAAGAGAGGGGGGAGTAGATCAGCTCGTGTGGGATAGGATCAAGGAAGAGGCAGCATCCGCCGTGGACTCAGGAATCTCTACCAGGGCACGACGTGCGCGGACATGCTCGGCGTCACAGCGGAAACCGAACGGTAAATCTAGCACTGAAGTTAAAAGGCCGGAGTATGTACAAGCCTAGCGTAACTCTCCATCCTGGAAGTCAAAACCCAAACTGCACGCCTGCTTGATCAGCGTCCTTCTTTCTTCTACTCACAGCCAACGGCTTATCTTTGCCATCCTGGCATTTGGGCTCCTCTGGGCTTTCTGAAGAGGTGCGGTGTGAAAGAGAGATGCAGGGGCTCAATATAATGCTGGTCTGTTTGACCCGGCTTATTTTTAGGTCTCTTTACCACATCCCTAATCCAGCTTATAAGGCCGTCTTCAATCCCTCAAGTTTATGTCTTCCTAGCCAACCGGTACCTTTAGGGGAATACGGCAAACGGATAAGTATCTTTAGTCAGGTCTAATGCCGCTTCACGTTGCGCCCGAGAGAGAAATTAAGGTGTATCATTTTCCCACTTGACAAATAAGGAAATGAAGGGGCAGAGAACTGAAGCAGCAAGCGCCGAGGGTAGCGTGAGTCACAGCAGAAACCGTGAACCATTCTGACCCTCTAAACTTGTCTCCCTAACCGCCGGCCTCAAATGCCTTGTTGTGGCCCCTCAAATCACCAACACCCAGTACATAAAACCAACCAACGGTCGCCAGGCCTGAGTGAGTTGAGAACAGAGAGAAAAATCTGTCTTCTTAAGCCCTTACTTGGGCCAGTAAGATTTAGGTCACCCTTTCTTGAATGATGAGTGGAGAAACTGGGCTAGAAGTCTCCCGGGTCCTTCAGGGAAATGCTGCAGGGCCAAGTCTCCGAGCCAGCGTGCTTGAAGAGAGCCAGTGTGCTGGGCTCCCTGTAGCCAGGGTGAGAGGTAAACGAGGGACTGACACCGCAGCAACTTCAAAGGCCCGCGGACACCTGGTGCCACCCAGGTGCGTTCTGACTACCCAACCGAGAGAGATGTGTTAAGATTTACTCAAATATTTGTCTGGCCTTCCATCTGAAAACGATGGTTTGGTGTTCACGAGGCAAAGTGCAATCCCCTATGGAATGTTCCCCTCACACCTCCCTCTGGCTCCCGGCCTGGGGGAGGGGCAAGTACACGCATCAGCAAAAGGACTAAAGGCTCCCCCATCCCATAGAATTGTGCAGCTACTTTTTTCAGTTTATTCCGTTCTTGGCCTCTGTGTTTACTCGGGTGGTTACGAAACTTTAAAAAGTGAGAAATGGGGCCAAATTCTCAGTCCTCCTGTTCAAGGAAGCAGTCAGCTGGCGTGTTCACAATCGAGGGCTGCATCTCTGACCTTCATAGACTGCTTTCCCTTCCTGACTCCTTTTGTACTGAACGTGTGTTGTAAACCCACGATGCTGGAGTATGTACACAGCGGCTCCATTATACTTCTAATCCTGAACGGAATGGATTAAACTATCACGTTCTCTCATCTGTGCACTTTTTCCTTAACAAGAGTTAAAAAAAAAAAAAGAAGAAAAAGCAACCCTGTTTCTAAGTTGACACTGAGCTGAGAGTGCCTGAATCATGAAAACAATAATTATGATAAATATCAGAATTATTATGACCATCACTACATAATAAGAAAAGGCACAGCCCTTCTTCATTTTACTGAAGCTCTCACGACTCCTTTGCTTCATGTATCACCCTCACCCCCGCAAAGAGCGAGAAGAATAAAGAAGCATGAAGGTCATTTGGTTGATTACTTGTCAATTTAATTCTTTTGGTACCTGAATCCTCCAAACTGGATCAGAAGCCCCACGACTGCGCCACATGCCACCTGCTCTCTCCTCTGTTCTAGCACTTTCTATACCATGCTGTTCTTCCTTTCCTTTATTTGTCTCTCCTGGTCGGCCTGTCCTCACCGTGGGATCCCACCATGTGTTCGTGAGTTGGCACTGAGAAGAGGGTATTGTAAACTATATCTTCTTTTCCTGGGTGCTTGTTACAAACTGCCAATTCCTGGGAGCTTAGGAAAACCCACTAGGACTACATCTCCCAGGTCCTTTTATCCTGGAAAACCACTGCTATCATGTTTCTCCTTAGGAACATGTGACTACATCAATAACACATGAAAATATGGTTGACTAGAACACATTTAAGTGATTAGGAAACATACATTTATCACATGATGGAAAAAGATAAAGAAACTGAGGAAGAGAGAGCTGAAATAACTTGCCCAGATCACACAGCTAGTTAGGAGCAGAACCTAAATTCAGCCCCAGCAAATCTCTCTGTAGTAATGAATTTTCACGGTAAGTGGCTGCTGAGTCATGAAGGAAAATGGAGGCCCAGGTTAGGAATTTGGACAACTAACATGAGTCGTGACATGATTCTTTTCACTTTTCAAATTTTCTTCCTATATAAACTGTACTTAAACAACTAACAATAATGTGAGAGAGAGATTCATTTTAAAAGCTTGACGTTGGAGCTGGATCCTGCTTTTTCGTTTTCCATTATATACGTAATGTACACTCCTGAAAAATCTAACACTCCCTTACTCCTAGGTTTTTAAGAAATCTTATTGGAGAAAACATTGAAAGTTGGTCGATTGGTGTTTTTATTTAAAGGATAAAGATGCTTGTCCAAAACCAACTTAAAATGATCGGGAATCTATAAAAAGCAAAGCACTGCAGATAAACCTACTTGAAAATCTTATTTCCATGACAACAGAAACAGCATTAAAGGGCCAGTACACCTCTGCACTGCTTCGCTGCCGACACATTCAATCAAATGACATATTTTCGAGAAAAGGAAGAATCTTTCACATACATGCTAAAATATGTGTATGAACGTATAAAAAAAATGCTAGCCCTTTTTAAAAACAGAGATAAAAAGCTGATGTTCTCAATAGTTATATACAGATCAGTAGGTTCTCTACTGATTCTGGAAAATGTGGAAATAAAATGCAAGATATAAACTAACATTGCATACAAAATATGAGTTTTGTAGTTTCCATATTTGTCATTCAATTTATCATTTTAACAAAATCCAGTTAATCTATATTGTTTTAAGATAACATAGAGAGTGCTTGCTCATGAATACACAAGTAGCCAAAATAAATTTTTATTCAGAAAAAAATATTATTTTATAATATAAGACATACATGGTCATTTCTACTCAGTTTTTCTGAAAATTAGAGTTGAGTTCTTTTTGGTTTTGCATATATAAAAATTTGAGAAAATCCTGGAAAAATAGCTTTGTTTCTCTAAGGTAATAACAATATTTTGTACAGAATTCCTTTTTAAGATAATGTTTCCAAGGTTAAAAATATTCTCCAAAGGCAAATTTAGCATTAAATTATGTAAGACAGGTTTGACTATGCAATGTAAAATTATATATATTAGATTATAGATTTTAAAGGCATTATGTGATTAAATTTGGTCTTCACAGAAACTCTCAATATAAAGTAGAAAGGGCAGAGAGTGTTATCAAGTTTTTTTCCATCGGTGAAGTATATGACACTCACAAGCATTACATGCTAAGTGGCCATAAGAAGACTAAACATAGTTCTTTATATTTCTATGCTCATCTTTTTTCTTCTATGATGCTACATCTCACACTTAATTTAAAAGATTAAGAACTGTCACCATAGTTCATTTTAGTTATACTTTAGTAAGAATGTGAGTTAATAGTTCTATGCAAAAAAGAAAAAGAGGGCATTTTTAATCACCAGTATTTGCTAACGTAATTATAATAAGAATGCTAATTACTTAGTAACAATTGATGCAAAATTTGTCTTTGATTTGAGGTTTATCAAAATTATTAGCTATGTGCCTATTCTTTATACCATCTGCAGATATAGATCAACGATAGATAGACAGATCGATCTCAATCTTCAAATAGGAAAGCTTTCCATCTCTAACTCTACAAAGTCAACAGGTCCATCTCTCTACACCCAGGAATTCTAGGAAAATTATTTTTGTGCCAAAAATTAAATGCAGAATTTCCAAGATGAAAGCCACGTAACAAAATATAAAGCATAAAAATTATTTCACCTAAAAGCAGAGACGAATTAACAAACAACAACTTTAGTTTCTCCACATGTCTTTCCTTTGCACATACTTTTTTTCCTGCCACAGAAAGTGCTAAAGCTGAACCTGGACCTGGACCCCTACTGAGAAGAGGTACCCCCTGATGCCGCCTCCCTCCCCCCATCCGTGATCATTCAGATCATGAAATGGAAGTTAAAGAAGGCTTGTAGCACAAGAGCTAAATTATCTTGAATTAACTAAGGATTCATTAAATTCCACTTAATTTTCTTTTAAATACTTATGTCTCATTTTCTTATCACTGTCAAGACTTTATAAGTGTCTCTTGGGCTCATGGCATTGAGTCCGTTTTTTATTATTTTATTTATAATTGAATTTATTTTTAAAAATTTTTTCTACAGACTGCTATTTCTTATGAAGATAGGTATAGGTGAAAATCATCTTAAGCTCTTTCGTCTTTTCCAGATAGACTTGCTGAGAAAAGGCTCTTATTGTATATAGTATTTGCACTTGTTCTTGCTCTACGTTAGCTTTAGTCAATGCTCTTCTTTTTCTAAAGTCAACTAACACCTTGCCGGTATCTTAACTTATTCCCTTATACTCAATAACAACACCAGAAAAGAAACAGACATTTGTGTGTGTGTGTGTGTGACAAAGTCAATGGAGAACATTTTTTTAGTTATGTGGAAAATATGAGTGTGTCCTTACCTCGTGGGTCTATGCAGAAGAGAAATAGGATTATATGTTCAAGGGCTTCCCAGCAAAGAGTTTTTAATTACAATGAACACACACACATTCCTATTGTAGAGGAGAGGGTGGACCACATTATTCATTTCTAATGTAAACATGTGACTTACAGGAATAACATGACATTCCCAAATTTACTTCAATGTTTTACCAACAGAAATGGAATCCAATATTAAATTATTTTAAATTCTTGAATAAATGATACCTTGATTAGTAACTTCTCATTCACACTAAATGTCCACGTTAACAATATAAACATCTACATGTGCATAGCTGCCATGCTACTTAGAACGCATATTCACCGCTGAATGAGTGGAACTACATTTAATACCCTCAAAACAAAGAACCTGAAACTAAATATCCACGTTCCAGTTCAGATTGCTCCTTCCTTCTCCCTCATCCAGTCTGGTGGTAATTCCTTTTTTTGAAATTTCTATAATAATCTAGACCTTTCTATTCCCCACAATTTCAACTTTTAGTAATCTTTATCTGGATCATTACAATAACATCCCAATTCATTTCTATGGTTCCAAAGCTCCCCTTTCTAATGTTAAGACAATCCTCACGGCAGGGATTTTTATCACATTATTCTTATTCTGAAACATTTTTGGCTTCTCTCCATCATTCAAATGATTGAATTCATGAATCTGGCTCCAAGCTATCTGCCCAAATGTATATTGCACTGCACCCTTTCTTATACTTAATAGTAGGAACAAATCAAATAATTTGCTGTCCCCCAAATATATCCCATATGGTCTCAAGCTCGTCTCTTGGCCTGGATCACCTTCTTTCCACTTTACTTTTCCAAATATTGGTCAACTTCAAGTTCATAGCATACTTCCTATACGAAATAGTTAGTGACGTACCACAACGGACTGAATGTTTGTGTTCGTGGCCCTCTCAAATTCATATGTTAAAACCTAACCCCCTCAGTGTGATGCTATTTGAGGTGGGGGGCGGTCTCTGGGAGGTGATGAGGTCATGAGGATGGAGCCCTCATGATTGGGATTGGTGTCCTGATAAAAGAGACCCCAGAGAGCTCCCTCCCCTTCCAACCTGTGAGGACACAGCGAGAAGACGGCCATCTATGAACCAGTAAGTGGTCTCTCACTAAACCCAAATCTGCCAGGACCTTGATCTTGGACTCTCCAGCCTCCGGAACTGTGAGAAACATATGTTTGTTGTTCAAGCACCCAGTCTATGGTAATTTGTTATGGCAGCCTGCACGGACTAAGACAAGTACCCTTTTCAAATCCTAATATTCCATAACACTGCATCTCTGTTCTCAACTTTGTTCTTAAGTCACTTATTCCAGTTTACATTATATTTAACAACGAAGGAAAGAAATTATTATTTCAATGATTCTCAACTGCGCGTGCATCATGGGCCTTTTTGATAATTTGATAAAAGCTTTGGATCTTCTATCCCGCCCCCCTACAAATGAATATATGAAAACCTATCAAGTCTTGTGTACATTTCTGGTGTTTTGTGAGGTCCAATATGAAACCATGCTTTACAGTCCTATAAACTTCAGTTTAAAAAACTCTGCAATATTGGAAGGAAAATTCAAACATGGTTCTTCTCTCAAGAAATGTATAGGGAGCAGTAACCAGAGACAGTGTGGCTGGTTTATCCTTGTGGCCCAAGTCACTATGCTCTTTGCACATGTTGTGAGGTCTTTAACCCAAGAGGCACTTGGATACCAAGTAAATCATTAATTTTTTTTTCCAAAGGAAAACTATCACATAGCAGATAATTACTTAAAATGTACAACTTTTAATATTCAGAAAATATAATTTTTTCTTCGTGATTAAAGGAATGAATGTATTGAAGCACAAAGTCTCCTACTCCGTGTGACTGATTCTGCCATATTGCATGACAGTTCAAGAGCCCATAAAATAGAATATTACACACAGTATCAAGAAACTGAGGTATAGAATATTAAATCAAATAATCAGACATGTAGCCACTATATCAAGTACTTTAATACAAGCACACAAAGCTTCTAGATGCTTATTCAACTTCCTAACTGTATGATGTGGGCCTCAATGTGGCTTAGTCTAAATATGAAGAAATGAAGGGGAGTTCATTACATTTGTTTTACACAGCTTTATTTTGAGCTCAAAAACAAATGACATTCTTGGAATATTTTTGTTGCCAAGGTAAGCTATATAAATAAAAGCCAGAAATCAATGAATTTACCTTTTTGGTTTAAAGCATACTAGAATATATAGAAAAAAGATATAGCAGAGAGTTACCAAACCAAAATAGTAAGCCAATAGGAGGCAGTTAGTTGGCCTAATAGAGAACAAGGAATAGAATCCTCCATCCAGTACGTATTCTAATAAATGAACTCAAGAATTATGCACTGGAATACAAATTCTCACTTGAAACTACCCACTGGATGACCCTCGTTTCTTTTGATCTACAAACAAGGTTTCCACATATATATAAGCCCATAAAGACAAACTCCTTTCCTGAGGGAGCTCACAGTATTCTTTTTCTAACCAAGAACAGTATTCTGCAAAAGAAACAATAAAGTCTTTAATTCTCTCTCAAGATCATATCTTCATTTCCCTTCTGCCTACTCCCCAATTCCTAGCTGTTTTTAGTTGTTTGTTGGCAAGAAAGCTCATATCTCTTCTTGAACAGTTGTCAAAATACGAAGGCTGTAATCTACCGACTAGGCAGCCTCGTGCTGAAACAGTGTTTTCTTGAACATTTTCAGTTATGTATAATGCTGATGACAGCTTGTTTTGTAGTTGTCTTGCCTTTCTAGTTTCAAAGATAGCAGCCCCTAATGAAAAGAAAAGCCTTTACCCACATGAATACATTTCCATTTTTACCTCTGAAAAATCAATGAATTAAAACTATCAGATGCCTTTGAGGACCCATCAGATGAATGAGTTCTTAATTGGAAGGTCTTAAATCTTCTTTCTCGTTTTATATTTAAGTTCTAAAACTACTAACCGTCTTACAGACTTTAAAATCAAATATAATATTCTGGAGATTAAGAGGCAAGCTAAGTTATGATTAGGACCTTTTGTAGTCTACCTGAGAACACATTACAACTTAGAGACTAGAGTCAGACATAATGGGTATCAAATTCTAGCCTTACCTTGCACTAACTGTGGTATTTTTGGAAATATCCTATCTTAACTTCAATTTCCTTACATATAAAATGAGAATAATAATAATTTACCTATCAAAGGGGAATGTTCTGAAAATTTCAGGAGATTATGTACACAAAATTTTTGGCAATGTGTTTCTATTGATAGTTCACAGCAGTAAGTATTGTTATTTATTAACTAATAAACATAAAACCTAATAAGTATTTTTTTTATTGTTGTCATTATTAAGCTAAGGAGATATTACAATAATTTTAGAGCAAATATGAAATAAGAAAATAAATATATACAATTCAGATTCATATCAGGAAAAGTGATGAGACTCTATTTTAATTTTGGATTTGTTGTTCAACTGATAATATTCAATGGTATGAAATATTGTTCTCTATATAAAATTCATTAACTTCAAAATTGCTAATTAATTTTATAAATATTTATAGTTTCATAGTGTAAAGAATTTTCCTTTTCAGAAGTGATGGCTGGGACTTCCCTGGTGGCGCAGTGGTTAAGAATCTGCCTGCCAACGCAGGGGACATGGGTTTGATCCCTGGTCCGGGAAGATCCCACGTGCCGGTGGGGCAACTAAGCCCATGAGCCACAACTACTGAGCCCACGAACCGCAACTACTGAAGCCCGTGCGCCTAGAGCCCGTGCTCCCCAACAAGAGAAGCCACCACAATGAGAAGCCCGCGCACGGCAACGAGTGGCCCCCGTTGGCTGCAACTAGAGAAAGCCTGCGCACAGCAACAAAGACCCAATGCAGCCAAAAAATAAACAGACAGAATAAAGTAAAATAAAATAAAGTAAAATAAAATGAAGTGATGGTTTCTGTCCTCTCCAGAAGTAAGCACTAACGAATTTGGTAGGGAAATATGGTAAAGACAGTGCACCAAATATTCATGTGATGCCTGCTTCTCCCAAGCTCTCTTCAGTTGGCTGGGACATTGTGACTAATTCTGGCCAAGTGACTATGAGTGAACCTACATGTGTCACTTCTAAGCAAAAGCCTAGACAACAGTTTTGAGAAATAGAAAAGTGCTTCTACTTTTTTGATTCATGCCATATTATAGATGTTGAGTGTCCACTGGCCCAGCGTCCTGAGTCACCATGTGGAACAGAGTCCCCCAGTGAGCCACATCAGACCTGTGGCATTCGCAAAAACTAAGCCACTGATGTGTTAAACCACTAAGGTTGGCAAATCAATTTGTTATCACAGCATGATCTAGCCTGCTCCGATTAATATAGGAATGGTTTTCTTGACAAAGAGATGAAAACAATACTGGCATGGCACTAAGAATTACTCTTGACAACTGCTTTTATCTTTAATATTTGCCAATTTTATAACTTTTCTTTCATTTACTAAACAGATATTGGAACTTAGGTGTAAGTACTTTTCCTGCCCGAAGTAAGTCATTGTCTGGTAAAAACAGAGAAGACACATACGCTTATAATAAAGCATAGAATCATAGTGACACATAGGCACAGATAACGTCCTAAATGAATTCTGAGAAAAGAAGTACGAGTCCTAGTAGAAGACGTCTGGGAAGAGATGTCAAATGGGTTAAGTCTGAAAGAGTGGAACGCATTCCACCATGAGCGCGTGAGCAGGATACGGGAGAGGTAGTAAGCAGCATTCCAGAATGAGGGGACGGAAGGAAAGAGCGACTGGCTGGGTGTAGCAGTGAAGGATGCAGACAGACAAATCAATAACAATCACCACCTCCCCTCACGTACTTCTACAAAAAATAAGGGCTAATCTATTGAAGTAAAGATCTGAAGAGAGAGATGGAAACTTTATTCAGTGAGAAAGAAGACAACCTTGAAGGATCGTAATCAGGAGAAGAGTATAATTCTATACTCTAAGAAGCTTAGGCTATAAAAGGGATGGAACAGAAACATGACAATTAGGGGGAAGTTTATTACAGTACTCCACGTGGGACACGACAAGAAACTAAGTTAGAAGAGCAAGGGGCTAACACGTGGAATTCAGAAGAGATGATGAACTGTGATCTTTTTTCGGAATGCAGATTCAGAAAGTTCAGGAAAACGAAGAGATGAACGTAAGTGTAATGGGAAGAGAGGAGACACAGATGTGAACGATTAAGGACTGTCATTAGTATAAAAAATTTTAGAAATGAAAGAAGAAAAACAAATTTGGGATGACATAGTTTGATTTTGGATATGCTAGCTTTGCTATACTAACAGAGCATGCAGCATTCATATATATATATGTAATATACACATACATACATACACGTAGAACAATATCTCCTGCAGGTAGGTGCTCTTTCTCTCCCTGTTGTTCTCTCCACAATTATTCTTACTAGAAATATTCCTCCCAGGATGCAGTGTATTTACTGCAGCCCATTTTCTCCTTTTTTCTGCCCCTGTGTTTTCCGGAGGCTGAAGTCTCCAACTTAATATACAAATAATCTTCATGTGCCATGAGATACTACTCAGGTTACATTGAAGAGGGACAGGTATCCAGTCCTCCATCTGTGTAAAGCAGGGATCATGGATGCAGTGGTTTTGGAGTCGGAGGAGGAAACATGAGACTCTCCATTCAAACTAACAGGTTTTTTGCACCCACAGGTGGCAAAAGATGCAAACAAGTTGTGATTTGCAGGTCCAGTTTACACACTGTGGAAATTTCATTCACAATCAAAGTTTTGTTTGGTTCTGAGTTTACTAATGAATATAAACAATTTTCTGTTCTGTACTGAGTGATCGTCCTTCCTCTAATATCCTTTACCTTTCGGTAAAATCTGTTTCATGCCACAGACATGTGTCAGCAGTGCCTTAATAAATGAAAAAAGAGGGCAGTGGCCACACACAGGGGAGAGCAATATGGAAAAAAAAAAAAAGCAGCCTCAGGAAGTGACAGGGTGTTAAAAGATCAGTCAGAGCAGAGCAGGAATTTAAAATAAGAAACAAGGATTATGGGACTTCCCTGGTGGTGCAGTGGTTAAGAATCCCCTGCCTGCTAGTGCAGGGGACACGGGTTTGAGCCCTGGTCCGGGAAGATCCCACATGCCACAGAGCAACCAAGCCCGTGTGCCACAACTACTGAGCCTGCGCTCTAGAGGCTGCGAGCCACAACTACTGAATCCGCGAGCCACAATTACTGAAGCCCGCGCGCCTAGAGCCCGTGCTCCGCAACAAGAGAAGCCACCGCAATGAGAAGCCCGTGCACCTCAACGAAGAGTAGCCCCCGCTCGCCGCAACTAGAGAAAGCCCGCGTGCAGCATCGAAGACCCAACGCAGCCAAAAATAAATTAATTCACACACACACACACACACACACACACACACACACACACACAAGAGCTATTAAAAAAAAAAAAAAGACACAAGGACAGGAAAGCAAGCTCTCAGGAGAGGGTGTTGACCTCCCCATAATTGGAATGGGACCTGTAGTCATCTTATTAGAAGTTAAATAAAGGGATGAAATCAGAAGGTAGAATCAATATCCCTAGCATTTGGTATTATTCCTGGAACAAAACAGATAATCAGTTTGGAATGAATGTATAAATAAGAAGAAATGCATGAGATCCTGATGGAGAAAATTGAGAGAGAAAAGATAATGGAAAAAAGAAACTTTTTGGAAGGTAGTAATAAGAAAAGAGATGGATAGGAAGGAAGGGATAGTTATAGAGGCAGGCAGACCACTGGAAAGCACTGTGGTACAGAGGCCAACGCAATGAGACTAAATATAGATTGGTTTTTAAAAATTAAAGTGTTCTTTCAGGGCAAAGACTCATCTTCATTCTTGCTCTAATTTGCACTTTATTAGAGATGACAAAGAAAAATGGAAACAACCCCTCATTGCATCCTGTCATAGCTTCATCCCAAGCCCTTCCATTCTGAGAGCTCTTAGAGTTCATGTTAATAATAAGTGTTTCTGCTCCCAAATTCGAAAATGCACTTAGGCTTTTAAAAAAAAACTTAAGGAGGGCTTCCCTGGTGGCGCAGTGGTTGAGAGTCCGCCTGCCGATGCAGGGGACGCAGGTTCGTGCCCCGGTCCGGGAGGATCCCACGTGCCGCGGAGCGGCTGGGCCCGTGAGCCGTGGCCGCTGAGCCTGCGCGTCCGGAGCCTGTGCTCCGCAGCAGTGAGAGGCCCACGTACCGCAAAAAAACAAACAAACAAAAACTTAAGGAACGGAGTGTGAAAAATCATTTCAGAGCACTAATTATATAACATTCAAGTTTCTTTCCTACTTGTTTAATATTCTGCTGCCTTTAACATAGAAAACGGAAAGTCTTTTTTTGCTCTCAGAAAAAAACATGAAGGAAGAAAACCTTGAAGCTTTCATGAAAATGCGGAAACACTAATCAAATAAAATATTTCACAGTCTTACAACAAATTGAACATCAGAAAAGATATATAGCCTTGTTTAAAACAAGGGACAGATTATGTAAGATCTAGCAAAGAGTCTGGATGAACAATGATAAACATTGTTTTCCTTTTGTTAACATTGTACCCAAATGGGCCATCCGGTTACAGCTGCCATCACTTTTCTTCTCAGATCTAACTCTAATTCTACAAAAATCAGGTTGTAGAAAATTACAGAGATAATTGAGTGCTACAGTTAACTTGCCTTATTTTTCCCCATTATTTATAATTTAAGGAAAAATTTTCAAATCACTTTGGTTCAAAGAGATCACTTCTATTGTTAATAACTAATACATATTTACAGTGATTACTTCAACTCCACTCCTGCATATTACTGACATGAGGCTTTTTGGGCACCATATCAAAAAGGATTATTTAGTAAAAAAAAAAAAAACAAAAAACCCTGGAGCTAAGTTTACAAGAAAGTATTAACAAAAGAAGCTTTTCTTTTTCTTTCCCCCTTTTTACCTGATCTTAACTAAAAACTTGAGTTGAAGCTTATCACAATATAAAGGAAGTATTAAATAATAGTGCAGCACAAATCAGACAATAATTGGGAAATCAAACAAGTTCTTTTTTGTTTGTTTTTCTTAGCTTGCAAAGCCTCAGAAACAATGAGGTCAAGAAGTAAGAAAATCAGGAAATCTTTATTGCTCTTTACAAAGAACTAACGATTACCAGCAGAATCATTCTATGCTTTTATGTAAGGGGTTGGGTTCTAAGGAACTTATTTTTTTAAGGGAAAGGACAAACCCAATAAATATGAGAGGTGGTAACCTGAGAACTCACATGACCCTCTGAGACTTTATTTCTCAGCAGTACTTTTGTGTGAGGATATTATGATATTAATATCACTCAGTTACCAAAAATAAAAACTTTAAGCCTTCTTAGCAAGTTTGAACAATTGTTGTAAGCCTAAACACTCTTAACTATTTCACTATCAGAGTCTTTATGCAATATATTTTATAACTGGTCCATGTTAATTTGAACTCTAGGTACCCACGTTACCTTGAAACTCAAAGCAAGCTGCTAATTGACTTAAGCCAATAAATTAGAAGAAAAAAGGGACTCCCACGAAAGGAAAAAAGGATAAACAAGGGAAACATATTTCTGACTTGGCCAAGTCAACTGAAAATGTTGCTAAACAAAGTTCTGAGGACCTAATTTTAATTATAAAAGAAGCACGTATTTTGGAAATAGGTGTGTATCAGCACAAGTTAGCAGAAGGTAAATATCTCCAGGAGAAAGACCCTGAGATCATCAGTTTCTTAGAAACAATTCAAAAGCAAACCAAGAAAGGAAGCAGCAAAAGGGAAGAAAGTAGAAGGCCATGAAGACAGAGTGGAAGGCGTCATCCAAAACTTACCCGAAGCCTCTTGCACTTAAAGATGACTGAGGTCAGAGCCTACGTTTCATAAAGAGCTGTGTTAATCTGATACCACTGAGAGCTCAGACAGGTAGAAATCCCAGGATTTACGAAAGAGGCAAGTTCTAATGAATGACTCGTGTGCAGACTATTGCTTCAGGCCAAGATTGAGTAACTAGGATTGGATTTACCCTCACACCTGAGACGACCAAAGATTGAACATGACATCTGAAACAATGGCTTTCAAGACAAAAGACCTCATGCAACAATAGACAGAGCCCCCAGAGAGATGGGACACAAATGAGGCGAGCCCTGTAACTGCCGCGGTACCACCCTGAAAGAATTTCCGGGGCTCATCTCATGTACTGGGAAGGGAAACCCAGGCAGTGCCTGCTGAACTCCCTGGGCTGAGGGCACAGAGAGACCTAGAAGGCCAACAGCTGGAGAGCCAGAGAGGAGAGAGCTGAACAGAGAGAGAACTCTGGGACCCAAGCAAGGTCTGCCTTGAGTTTCAGGCAGGAAAAGACCATCTGACAAGATCAGAAGGGGAATAAGCATCACCCACACAGAGCTGGGAATGGTAACCCTTCCACCCTCCAATGAGTTGAACCAGGAGTCTTTGGAGAAATGGCCAATTCTAGAACTGGCAGGAAAGATACAGGACGAGCCTGGAGCATCTTAGATTGCTAGAAAATAAGGAACTGCTCAAAAAACAAAAATATATGGATAAACACGCTGATGATGCAATGTGGTTTCCTGGAACCGAAAAAAGGACACGAGGTAAGAAGTAAGGAAATCAGAATAACGTATAGACTTTGATTAATAAAAACGTTTCAGTATTCATTCATTAATTCTAACAAATATGGCATACTGGATGTAAGAGGTAATTAATCAAAGAAACTGTGTAAGCAGAATATGGGAATTCTCTGCACTATCTTTTCAATTTTTCTGTAAACCTAAAATTACATCTAAATTTTAAAGAATATAATTGGTTAAACAAAAATAATATCAACGTAGAATGTGACTTTCAGTATACAAAGACAGGTGACAAGAATCCAGACGGTGTGCTCTGGGGTTTTCCTGAAGAATACCCTGTATCTATCACAAAACATCAAACTGGTAGGAGCCTGATGTCCAGAAACAAAACCAGCCATGCTGTGTCTCCATGAATTTACCACAACTATAAGTAATGTACGAAGAGCTCTAATGTAAAGAATAGAAAACATAAAGATAGCTGGAAAATCCCAAATATTTGGAAATTAAGCAATATATATCTCCTCCAGATATTCCCAAAGAGATCATAGATCATTTCATTACTAAAGCTTAACTAACACACTCTTTTTGTCCCTGACATGAGCTTTCAGAGAAAATGTCTGACACATTCCACAGGGAATTTACAATTATGACTTGTAAAGAATAATCTCTCTATGTTTTGTTTTTGCTGTTGTTCTCTTATTCACCGAGATTTCACATATTCATTCATTTCCCTCAACTGGCCTTTCCTTTTTCTCCTGGTTAACTAGTCAAGCTTATATGTTAAATCAATATTAAAAGTAACTTTTAAAAAAGCTCCTCTCTTCTCATTTTTACAGATTACAGGTGTGCATATTGATCAGGTCCGGGACGCGTGGTCTTCAGCTCTGGGCACCTCTGTGGTGTCTCCGGTCCTTATTCTGTACTGCGGTGCCCCCCCCAGCCCCGCTCTAGTCTCTACCTCCCCCTCACTACTCCCCCTCCAGACTTATACTCTTCTCCTTTATTCCCAGGCACTTCCTGAAATTGCTTCAAAAGTTTCTTTATTTCTTCCTCTTTGAGGCATCAGTCATCTTGGGTTTTGCCCAAGAAGCATTAAAATATTCCTAAAAAGTAGGTATGCTGAATTGCCATACAAATTAAAGTACATAAAACTGAGGCAGAGAGAGAGACTGAAATATTTCCATAATTCATATAATAGGATTCTCTCTAGTTGGCTTTCTTTGAGAATTAGAAGAAGCATGTTAAATGTGTTCTATCATAGTGAATACAGTATTAATGAATACTCTTGCCTTTAAAGTTGCTTTATTATTAGGAGCATGTACATTAAAAGTGATTCTGTTCTAATTTAGGACTACACGGGTTAATAAGTAAGCAATGCCAAAATTTATGTGACACAAGGTGCAAAAAAATTAATGCATGTGAAGCAATAAATTAACATGGAGACAGATGGTATAACCTTCCTGTGAAAGTAAGATTCTAAAATTTACACTTCTAAGAAACCAAAATGTGATCACTAGAGTTCTCTCTAACAAGTCTTATTAGGACTGATTGAATTATATTCCTCTGGGTTTAGAATTAATGCTAATTAACCTTCATAAAGGGCTAAAAAGAAATGGCATGTGTACTGGACAAACAGATACCAACTGATTTTATTTAAGGTATTTTGGGGAAGAAGAAGGATAAAATATGAAGACATATTTAAAAAATTTTTGTTTTTCTATGCATATGTGCATGTGTATGTACGTGTTTGCATTTTAGCTATTTCAATTACCTGTATATGTGTATGTGTATACACACACACACACACACACACACACACACACACACTATGTTGATTTTCAGATGAAAGGGAAATGTGTGTACCTTCCTCAGCTTAATGAGTTAACAATAGCAGGTCTTTTTTTTTTTTTTTTAAAGACAATCATTTACCTACTACTCATAATTAAACATCACATTAAGATATTTTTTATTAAATTACTTTATCATTTGTAATTTTATATGTACTGAAAACTTATCCACAAGTCAGCAAATTGCTTAGTAAAGAAAAGAAGAAAATGATCACATGAACATTTTTTATGAGATGTTTAAATTACAATTAAGAACTTAATCACATTTTCCGCTATAATAGGTGGCCGTTTAGCTTTGAAAATATATATAGACACTACCTTTTTTGCTATTCAGTTATTATAATTTCCACAATAAGAAAATATATTCTAATAAAATTAATGAAAAATATTCTAATGAAAACATGATAAAGTTATGAAGTAATTAATGTAATAAATCAAAGATTTGAAAGATCAACACTGATTTTTCTCATAGATGACTAATAATTGTCAGTGAATTTTTTCCCAAAACACACTTTCTAAAACGAATCTCGGGACTTCCCTGGTGGCGCAGTGGTTGGGAATCTGCCTGCCGATGCAGGGGACATGGGTTTGATCCCTGGTCCTGGAAGATCCCACATGCCACGGAGTAGCCAAGCCCGTGCGCCACAACTACTGAGCCTGCGCCCTAGAGCCCGCGAGCCACAACCACTGAGCCCACGTGCCTAGAGCCCGTGCCTGCAACAAGAGAAGCCACCACCACGAGAAGCCCACGCGCCGCAACCAAGAGTAGCCCCCGCTCGCCACAACTAGAGAAAGCCCACGCGCAGCAACGAAGACCCAACGCAGCCAAAAATAAATAAATAAATAAATAAATAGAAAAAAAATAAAAGTAAGAAAACAGAACATAATGCTGTGAATCAAAGAAGGAGAAATTTTTCAAGAAACGACAAGTGGTCCATTTTGTTCTGAGAGTTCAAAGAGTTAGGATAGATAAGAGACCTTTGGCATTGGGTCAGGTCTCTGACCCCAAAAAACAGTTTCAGAAGAAAGAGAAGAGGAGATACTGAAGGAGCAAAGCTAGTGGGGGGTGACTTCAACTTGAAACTTTCACTGAGAAACTGGAGAGATTTGATGGTACACTTTAAGACAAGAAAAATGTCAAAGGCAACGTTTTAAAAATAATTTGGAAATAAATCTCTTAAAAGTCAAGGGGAAAGAGACAGTGACAATGAGATTGAATATGAGAAAGAAGGCACAGGTGACAACAGAAACTTCCAGAAAAGGTAGATGGGATTGAAAATAAAAGATCCTTGCTTTGAAATAAATGGGAAATGGGAGAAGAGGAAAATCTGTACAGCTCTCTTCAGTGGGAATTCATCTTTTCGATTAATCCAGAAGCCCGGCCATCTGCCAAGAATTAGAAGGAAAGCATGCAGGATCACTGAACAATTGCTGTTCTCCACACTGTGTTCCTTCCCACTTCTTAATACCTCTTTCCTACTTCGATTTCCTTTCGTGGCATTGCCTACGCCCCAACCTTTGTGGATGTGCTGCAACATGAAATCCAGGTGCCTGCTCCCACTTAAAAAAGCTGAAACAGCAGATCTTACTTCTCACCACCCCCTACAGCCAAGAGTAGGACATGTGGCCTAAGCTTAGCCAGATTCACTCCTGGGACTTTGAACCATGGTGCAAGACTGGAGAAAGCGGGGGAGTACGTACTGCCCAGCAGCTGTGCCGACATGTTCCTGCCAAATAACCATTCTCAGGGCGTCTGCTTGCTGGCTTCCAAGCTGCCTCGGTCTTGTCCTCTCCAAAGCTGTTTCTCCAGCCTTCCTGCAATTCCATGAGCTTTTGATATCAAGCTAGTAGGCGTCATTTGGCTTAAGTTATCCATAAGCAGTTTTATTTCATGCAACCGCTCCCCTCCCCCAACACACACACAAATGTAACTGGCACAGGAGTTGAAGATCAAAGGAGGGAAGAAAGCAGCTATAATTGTGATCGTGGGATAACTAACAGAGAGACAATTCAAGGTGAAAGAGAATCAGCAATAGCACTGAAAACCCAGTTAAAATGAAAGAACATAAACCTAGCTTTATCATGGCCAAGTGTATGTAATGACCTACATGATAACTCTTTTCCACATCTCACAATCTGTATAACAAATCATGTGACGTACCCCAAAAGTTAGACAGTCAAGATGCTGGCTACCGGTCCAAGCACTGTACATTGCTTCCCTAAATACACCACTGCATTTGCCAAACAAAAATGCAGAAACATCCACAGCCAAATGATTTATAGCACAGCACATTTTTCCAGGCTCAGCAACCTGTAGAAAAGCAGTAGATGATCATTCAAGACCATTCCAAGGTCCCTTAATCCCTCTTAAGAATGGATGCCTTGGAAGCAGAAATAGCACACTGCGTCTCAAGGGCAGGCTCTAAAGAGGAGGACCTGTCATTAAGAAATATGACTCCCCTGTGGTAGACTAACCCTTGATGTCTTGTAATGACAAAACAAGCAGTAGAAACCTACCAGCAAGTGCAAGAAAAGGAACCCGAGATCTAACAGCAAGGGCTGGTTTTATTCCTAATCACCTGTTTGACTAGAAAAGTCTGATACCTTTTTTTGTCTTTTATTTTCCTCATCTGTAAATTGAGGTTTTTCTCAAAAATTTTCACCCAGCTCAAGTCTTCCAAAATCTGTGCTGTGATTTCTCTATGTAGTTTGATTCCCATATGGTACATAACCCTAAAAATAGGATTAATGTGGGAAGAAACCTAGGAGGAGTGTGGTGACAGTCCCATGAGTTTCAGATGAGCCGTTTCATGAAGTGCCTCCCCACAGATTTCCAGAACCTTGACTCTCCTGCCACAACGAGCTATAGGGGTAATAATATGACTCACACAAGGGCCAACATCATAATTAAAATTCAGGGACTTCCCTGGTGGCGCGGTGGTTAAGAATCCGCCTGCCAATGCAGGAGACACGGGTTCGTGTCCTGGTCCGGGAAGATCCCACATGCCGCGGAGCAACTAAGCCCGTGCGCCACAACTACTGAGCCTGCACCCTAGAGCCCATGAGCCACAGCTACTGAGCCTGCGAGCCACAACTACTGAGCCTGCGAGCCACAACTACTGAAGCCCGCGCGCCTGGAGCCCGTGCTCCGCAACAAGAGAGGCCACCGCAATGAGAAGCCCACGCACCGCAACGAAGAGTAGCCCCGGCTCGCCGCAACTGGAGAAGGCCCGTGCCCAGCAATGAAGACCCAACGCAGCCAAAATAAATTAAAAAAAAAAAAAGAGTTAAAAAAATTCATAAAATAGATTAGATTTCAAGTAATAAGGACATTTTAAAAACTAAAATTACACTTTGCATTTCACTAATGTACACTGTACTTTATGCCCTCAATTTCGGGGTAGGAAACACGCTAATCTATTTTCAGGCTTTGCTTCTGTTTGTGGAGGAGATACATTTCTCTCTGAAAGCTGTTTTCTGAGTATCATGGTAACCACATCCTTGCCGTTAAGTCTGTCCTGTCAGATGAGCAATTTAAGACATTTGCAAATGCCACCTAAGATCCCACTAAACAGACCGGAAAGGGCGTGCTTTCATACGAACGTGGGACCGTCGCTAGTTTAGCCCAAATGAAATGCCAAGAATGGGGAAGAGGAAAGGGATTCAACCAGTACAACTTTTGTCACTGCTCTGAACAATCCAGTTCTTTTCTTTTTCTTTCTTTCTTCCTTTTTTTTTTTTCTGTCTATCCTCAACCGTCGTGTGCACCTCTCCTGGTTCTGTGCACCAGGGTTGAAGCCCATCCTTAGAAAAGAGAAGGACCAGAAATGATAAGATTCCAGCTAAGGGGTAAGAAAGGTAAAAAAAAGACCAGTGACACTGTCCCCATGGGATTCTGCACAAGCAGAGTGTGTCTCAAGGTCCAGTTCTGGAGGCTCTGGAAGTATTAGTAGAAAGAGTACACCCTAATGAGTCCCGGCCATCAGGGAAATGAAAGTCCGTGGATGTCAAAGAGCAAATCCAGCCGGAGGTGACATTTACCCTGAGGTGAAGGCAGCAGCAGATTCATCTGTGGGCACATGGAAGGCACAGGCCACTGTGCTCTTCTCTTGGGAAGAAGTTTGCTTCCTGCTTCAGCTCCAGGAGAAGGGTGGGGACAGGAAACCAGAGTCGTTTTTTTGTGGTATGCGGGCCTCCCTCTGTCGTGGCCTCTCCCGTCGCGGAGCACAGGCTCCGGACGCGCAGGCTCAGCGGCCATGGCCCACGGGCCCAGCCGCTCCGCGGGATGTGGGATCCTCCCAGACCGGGGCGCGATCCCAGTTCCCCTGCATCGGCAGGCGGACGCGCAACCGCTGCGCCACCAGAGAAGCCCCAGAGTCGTTTTAATGTGGCAGTCAAGACAAATGACTCCGGATGGAGCAGGACAACAACCTAGCTGCAGTGTTCTACACCTTTATAACAAAAAAGGTCAGTGTTCTACACCTTTATAACAAAAGGTCAGTGTTCTACACCTTTATAACAAAAAAGGTCAGTGTTCTACACCTTTATAACAAAAAAGGTCAGTGTTCTACACCTTTATAACAAAAAAGGTCAGTGTTCTATACCTTTATAACAAAAAAGTCAGTAATGTCACATAGGAACATCAAAATAGTGGAGGAAATGTCTTTCTTTCCTCTGCTAAATGTTATGTATAGGAAATTCATGTTATTTCTGATAAATATTTTTGGTTAAAAAATAATGCTATTTATTATTGAATGTTTGAGAAAATAATCAAAATAATAAGGATAATAATAATATTGAAACAGCTTTTTCTAAACACCCGCTATGTCAAGGAACAATCAACATATAATTTGGAGTCAACAGAGTTAAAAAAATATTTAGTGGAGTAGTTGATTAAAATAATTTACATCTAATTTTTCTAGATTAATAGTTTGTTATACATTTATAAAGAAATATATATTTATCCTTATAAATAGATGTATAATTTTCATTTTTAACTTCAACATGAATATATTAGTAGTAATTTATTATTATCATTTTAATCAATTAAAATTAGAAACCCTATCACTCATGTCGTCCATTTCCAGTTAATATAAGGCAAAAAAGAATATACATTTTCCATTTTGTCTGAGATAGTGTGCTTCTTTAATAATACCTATTATTATTTTAGTGACATAATTTGTCTGTAATATTTTCCATGAGGTCTGCTGTATACTTATCAAAATATTTAGAGGTAGCTGACACAACTAGTAACTTAATGCATGAGTGAGCACTGAAATTATTTTATGCTACTGGATGGTTAATAAAACTATCAGTAAAGAATGGCAAGGATTCCATATTAATATCTTGAATTTATATAATGGTGAACTTCACATTAAATGAAAATTGCAAAGCGCATCCTTTCTCATATTATTTACCCTCAGAGTTCTGACACAGTTAAAATTATTCTTCCACATATTTAAAAAGATCCCCATAGAAACTCAGCCTACCATTTTTATAAACTTTGAAATTTAATATTTTCCCTTTATCCAGTTCATCCTCGCTTTGGAATCAGATGGTTTGCTTTACTTTATTTTCCTCAGTCATACATTTAAGAAACATTACTCTATATACTATGATCTAGGTATTATGCCTGTAATGAATACCTAGCTCATAGTATATATATATTAATATTTATACCGTGTAAGGAACAAGGCTAAAAAGAATTCGCAGTCTGGCAGGGAAATAGATTTGTAAAATAAAAATATCACAAAAAAGGGTAATGACAGGGGTGTCAGGAACTTACAATGGTAACACAGAGGAAGATTAAGCTTCCACTGGGAAAAGTCAAGGAACATATCAAACAAGAAAAAACAAGAGGAGGGTCCTGGAGAAACTAGTAGGAATTCACCAAGCAGTCAAGGTGATAAGGAGAGGCAACAATTTATGCAAATTTTTAAAACTCATGAAATTGCATGACGTGATCAAAGATATTTAAACGACTCATGTTTTAATGCACAAGGAAGTCCAAGGGGGAGAGATTAGATCACATTGCTCAACAGTAGCCAGAGGCTAACCATGGAACATGTACCATCTTAAAGAACTTATATTACTTCCTGAAGCCAATGGAAACCCACAGGATCAAAACATGAGATGATCATCAATCCAATTTCTTCTGCAGCATATTGGTTTGGGACTCTTTGTTCTGAAAATATGCACATGTAAGCTACTACTCCAGATTATCACTGTACAACACAAATATAAAGGGAGCCACATATGTAATTTAAAATTTTCTAGTAGCCACACTTTTAAAAAGTAAAAATGAGAGGAAATTAATTTTAACAATAAAATTTATTTAACCAGCTATCCAAAGGATCCAAATATTACTCCTGCAAATCTAATCAATATTAAAAATTATTAAGAAGATACTTCACATTGTTCTTTTTTTTTACTCGGTCTTCATAATCCACTATGTATTTTTATACTTACAGCGCATCTCAATGTGGATATGCTGAATTTTCATCAGAAATACTTGATCTGTATTTATACTTCACAGAATTTACAGTAGGAAAAGTAGATTCACATTTCCAAGTTATTCCAAACATAGTTAAAAGTTTCCTAATAACTGAATTGGATATCAAAAAATCATTTTCTTTGATTTCTGCAATAATATTAATAAAACTGATTCACGTTTGTTAGAATAATAGATTTGGATGTAAACAAAAGCTTATCAGTTTCAAAACCATGTTTCAAAAGTACATCTGGGGCTTCCCTGGTGGCGCAGTGGTTGAGAGTCCGCCTGCCGATGCAGGGGACGCGGGTTCGTGCCCCGGTCCGGGAGGATCCCACGTGCCGCGGAGCGGCTGGGCCCGTGAGCCATGACCGCTGGGCCTGCGCGTCCGGAGCCTGTGCTCCGCAACGGGAGAGGCCAGCGTAACGCAAAAAAAAAAAAAAAAAAAAAAAGTACATCTGTCCAAGATAAGTAAATTAACTAACTTTTGTGTTAACTCAGTATTAACACCAAATTTAGAGATATCGTATGAATTGAAAAGCAACTCTAAATTCATCAATAGCAAGAACGTATTGCTCAAATTTTTCTTGTTGGCTTTATAGCCAATTTATATAATTCTGTTAACTACAATTAAAATGTTCTACACACTGACTCCTATTAGAAAACTGTATAAAATCATTACTGATTTGTATTATGAAGTTTTTATTTCAAAATAAATCCTCATTGCTATCTAGTCACATCAAAAAATAAACTTTTACTTTCCTTGGAGCTTCAAATTTGGCTTACGTGCATGCAGTGTGATATTGACGACAAAATGTAAATCACATTGCCATTTTTGTCTCTGATTTTTAAATATTTGGCAAGCATTATTTCTGTTTCAAGAAATTTTGAATGGAGTTAACAGAACTGCAGATTTTATAAAAACCTTCCATGACTCAACTAGCAAGCACTGGCAAAGAACACAAGATTATTGAATTCATTGTCTTGTACTTCTTTCAACATTTCCATACACTAGTGATGATTCAGATGATTTACACATACATTCTGAACCATTTTAACAACTGCATCTATAACTCCTTCATAGAGTCTGCTTTAGGAAACTGAGCACAAAAATTTTCAAAATGTATCAAGCGATGGAACAGAGCAGTGAGGCAAAGGTCAGTCTCTTGTTTTAAAATTCCAATAAATCTGATATTTGACCTAACGTACCTCGAGCACCATTTATTGTTAGAGGTTTTCTTCATATCAAGATGAAATGCTTCTTTGACATATGTCAAATACTCAAAAATACCTACTATGGAGTTCAAATGTGTTTGTAAATTTGGAAGTCCTTTGAGACAAAATGGTAAAATGAAAGAGGCAAAACTAACTGCTGGTGAGAATACTGAGCAACTGTAACTCTCACACACTTGCTGGAAACAATGTCAATTGGAAAACTCTTTGATATTAGATACTAAATCTGAGCATATCTAAAGCATGACTCAACAATTTCACTCCTCAGGAATACACCTTTTGGGAATGTATACATGTATGCGCAGCAAAAGATGTATACAACGTGTTCAAAGTAGCCCGTTTCACAGTATCCAAAGCCCGGAAACAACCCAAATATCCATTCATGTCAGAAAAAAAATGTGGTGTAATGAGACAATGAAATACTGTAAAGCAATGAGAATGAGTGAACTACTACTGTATGCAACAGAAAGGAACAGTCTCACGAGAAGGAAGTGAGGTGATGGAAGCTAGACACTGCAGAGTTCATACCCAGGGAGGACTCGTAAGTACAAACAAACCACTGGCGAGTTTCAAAGAACAAAAGAGAAAAGGCAAAGAGTTCTAGACGGAAGAGAGTATAACCGTGAGAAAACTTCTGAAACAAGAAAACACTAAAAACAATTTCTTAAGTATATTCAAAAATGTTGATGAAATGGACATTTTAAATGTTTCAGGGGGAAGAGCAAACTTGAATATCATTATAACAACTTAAATAACAAATCAGTAGTTTAAAATTTACCCACTGATGAATACCAAGAGCCAAACCATATTAAATGAAAACCGCATGAAAACTTTAAGGAAAGATAATCCCATTTTAAACAAATTGTTTCGCAGAATAGAAAGAGAGCAAAGTTTGCAATTAAATGTGATGATACCAGATCAATCTTAATGCCAACAGTAGATAAGGACATCATCAAAAACAAATTTTAAGATGGATTTTATTTATGAATAGAAATTCAAAAAATCTAATTTAAAATGTAAAAATAATACATAATAACTAAGTAGAATTCAAGGATGGCTTAACGTATGAATACAAAGATGGCTGAACATTAGAAAATCTTACGGTAATACACACAGATATTATACCATGTTCCCCAGTAAAAAGTCTCAATTTTTAAAGGTGGGTATCTTCCCCGTAATTCTATAAACTAATGCAATTCATACTGAATTCCCAAAGGCACCTCAAGAACATAACACTGTGAATCTGAGATAATACAGAAACATAAAGAGCCAAAAACAGGAGAAGTAGCTTTAAAGAAATAGAAGAAGAAAGAATAACAAAAACATGGTGATACTGCCATTCACCAATTGGAGAATGTAAGAAAATATAGAGCCCCGGATATAGATCCTTGCTTATATGGAAACTAGACTTAGGAATGAGGTAACATCATCAATCAGAAGGGAAAGATGTGCTGGATAATAGACTAACCATATGGTTAAAAAGGAAAAATAGACACCTACCTCAAACTATGCCACCCATACAAACACATCAGGTGAGCAAAAGACCTAATGTAAGAAATAACACTTTAAAACTTTCAGAAGAAAATTAAAGGGATTAACTTTATGCCACCAGGATGGAGGAGGATTTTTTTTAAAGAAATGAATAACACAAACCATAAGGAAAAATTACTACGTTTGATCACATTAAAATTAAAAACTTCTGCGTGAAAAAGTATCATAAAAAAGGGAAAAGATAGGTCACAGACTGTACAAATGATTAGTGTCCAAAATATGTAAAAATATACTACAAATCAATAAACAAAAGACCCAAAATTCAGTGGGAAAAATAACCAAATAATATTAATAAGTCATACACGAAATTGGAAAACCAAATGGCCAAAAAGCACATAAAAATATGCAGACTCATTAATAATTAGAGAAAAGCATAATAAAATAGCAATGAGATTCTACTGCACATCCAGAAGACTGGCAAAATTTAAGTTTGATAACAAGAGGCATTGGAAGATGTAGGGAAACAGAAACTCATACAGTACAAAGTACAAATGTATACAAATAATTTTTGGAGACCAACTTAACAATACCTAGTACATTTGAAATGGTAGTTTTGTTTTAGAATAAATACCTATGGAACAGATATTTATACTTATGTTTGGACAGTACTACTGCAATAATTATAATAGGAAACCCACGTAATTAAACTGTCCACCTGTAGAAGATTCAATATGGCTTATTCATACAATGAGACACCATATGCACAGTTGAAAGCAAGGAACCGGATGCATCAAGAATGAGAAGTTTAAAAAGCAAATTATTAAAGATCAGGCGCATAGCGTGATGTCATTTGCGTCAAGTTTAAAGAAAAAGATCAAAATTATAATAAATTATATATATGGATACTTATACGTATACAGATATATAGATATCTGAAAAAAGCAGCCCTTGACATCCGTGAGTGGACCTGGTTCTATCAACTAGGGACTGGCCTGGTACTTCCCTCTATGAGTTTCATAGCACATGGCCTTTATGTTCTTCTGTTGAGCATAAATAACTTCACAGAACGTCAGCATCAAACAAGACCACACTGTGACCGTTACGGATCAAGAGAAAAAAATAAGACCACTATGAATTCATGCCGAACAAAGGAAAGCCAGGAATATTGACCAAGCATCCCCTATCCCGGCTAACACAACTGACTGTTGCTTGTTTACCAACGACAGCTTTAGTCTCATCACATTCTTCCCTCCATTTGGGTAAGATTTATTAAGATACTCAGGAACAGAATGATTCCTGCTTCCTAACAGTAAACAATTCAGAGCAAAGCCCCATGTCCTTAAACCCTACCCCTAATCACCTCACCCAAGTCCAACTCTAAGTCCTTTCTAAGACTCCACACACTTCCCTATGATGAGCATTCTCCATCACTGAAATACACCCAACTTATTCAAATACAGGCATGTTCCTGGTGGTCTCTGGAGGGCACCGACACGTATAAGTAATTGATACGAAAGCATACAAAGGAAAAAATCGCCCTAGTTTCAGGACAGTGGTATTCCTCGGGAGAGAATAAGGGAGAAGGGCAGGTGGTGAGAACTTGAGCTATATCTTAAAAATTACTTTGCTCTCTTCTCTTTCTTAAAAAATATAAAGCATTGAACCAAATTCAGATGGGAATAGCAGAGTCAGAGACTAGTCTGAAGCTTCAGCTCATAATTTCAAAGCTCATTTAGATAATGATAGTACTAAATAAAGAATCAAATGAAAAGGCAAGGCTATGATTCATAGTACTGCAAGCTGTGGTGCTGCAGCGTTGCCAAGGAGCACAGACCAACACGAGGGACCGAAAGCTTCCGTGTGGCGTTTCCCCATTGTTCTACCGCATGTTGTACGTGCGTTGCCACTGAGACTGAAAGGAATCAGAGGGTGCCACTGGGAAGCAAGCTACTGTTTAAAACTACTGAGCAGGTAACTTTGCCACCTTTTGGTAACTCAAGCAAACTACAGCCTCCACTCAAGAAGGACGAAATTCACAAAATGGCATCTTGTTAATATGAATCGTCACCTATGAGGGATGATGTCACAGATATCCAGCATTTGAATGATTCAAATCCTTGGATAGGAGTTCAATGTATTCTCTTGTCCCATTCCAATTTACTTTATTAGCCTTAAAAAAATAATTTAGGCCTAGAAAAGTAATGTGCTACTCATTGTTTTCTGTCCCTTCCCTATTTTCTCTCAGGTCTCAAGCATCATTTACACTCTCTTCTCTCTGCCATGTTCTACTCTCTTCTCCCACGTTCCAAACTCTCTGACCTTCAGTATGTAATTCATGTGCTATTTCATAAATATTCTTGAACAGTCTTACTGGCAGTAGTATTTTTTTTCTCGTTTTGTAAGAGGTGCTGAAGAACTAATAATTTTCCACAGTGGCTCTCTGCATGTCCTCGAGCCGCACAGCTGTGTCCTAGCCCCATCCTCTCTTGCACATGGCCTTCACTCTGACGGTTCCTTCACACCCTCCTGATATAACTGAAATTGTGCAAACAATGGCAGTGGATGCACCAGAACCATCTTGGACCAACTATTCCTACTATTAGGTGAATATCAACTGTGCCCTTTTGTTAAACTTCACTAAAAATTCCGACTTTCTTCTGAGCTGTCCCTGCCTGGCATTTTTTTTTTTTTTTTTTTTTTTTTTTTTTTTGGGGTGCGGGCCCCTCTCCCTCCCGGGCCCTCCCCCGCTGCGGGGCACAGGCTC
>NC_041233.1:115280302-115312102 GCF_002837175.3 Physeter macrocephalus
CGGGCCCAGCCGCTCCGCGGCACGTGGGATCTTCCCGGACCGGGGCGCGAACCCGTGTCCCCTCCATCGGCAGGCGGACTCTCAACCACTGCGCCACCAGGGAAGCCCCCTGCCTGGCATTTTAAATAAAGGTTTTACTCATGTTCTGGTTGATTTCCTTCTGCAGTTTTGTTGCCCAGACTCAGATCAGGACTGGGTACCCTGGTGCTTGGCCTGGGCCCTTCCACATGCCAGGTGCCCGTGGATGTCCTAGGAGTCCTCGTGACCGTGGATGGGCTAGCAGCCTGTTCCTGACCAGCACTCTGCCGCCTGGCTTGGAAACACTGCCTAAACTTTTATTCTCTCATCTTTATCGTCCTTGGTAGAAGGCTTTTGTCTCATTTTGTTTCACTACTTAGAGAGACAAATGGGATTGGAGGACAGTGGTGGCAGACCCAAGTTTCAAAGGGTCTGATTCTCAGATTCTCTTATTTTCAACCAACTGCCTGGTCATGTCAATGAAGCCGTGGGTTACTGTCCAGACTCCGGCCGGGTTTCATCATAGACAATATTGACTCTGATGGACCATGCTAGGGGAACTTGGTGTATGAATGAAATAATCATATGTGAGATACGCTAGAAAAAAGGGGGTTAAAAATTCCAAATATTCAGTGAGCTACATTTTTTATTGTTATGAAGAGGCCTCTAACACTTAAAATTGCTTCTGTTAAGAACTCCTTAGAAAAGGTAATAAATACAGGCAGTGCTAATATCCAAACTTACACACTGTTCTCTCTCTCTCTCTCTCCTGGTTCAACTCCAATCAGCCTCCTTCCTGACCTCCTGTAGATTGACGTCTTCCTCCCCCTTGGTCTGTTCTTTTTTCCTGTCCCTCCAGCACATTCATGGTACTCTCTTTCCTTTTAACCACATCCCCTTGAATGCATGAGATTCCTTCCTAATGTCTTATAATACAGGTGGAGATGATGAATAGCCTTATTGGTCTTATATCTTCAAATCTTAGTTTAAGTCAAATTTGCCTAATCTAGTTAAGAAATTCCCTAATCCTCCCAAGAAGAGACAGAAGTTCACTAAAGAATTTAAGTTTACCCTAGGAATTTATAGTCTAGGATGCCTGATATCTATCAATTCACTCACCTCCTTGTGAAACCTGGAGATGCTAAAACCTGGTTAAGTAAAAGCAGTGTGAAGTTATTTATTAGCAAAATGATACCAAATACTATGATAAAAATTTGACCCCAGATAACTCCAAACTTCATGTTATATTTCCGAGATCTTACCTGTCAAAACTGGTTAGTCAAAAATGTAGTCCTAAAAAAGGATGAGCTCATCTCTGATTTCAGCAACCATTTAACTCCCGCCTTCCAAGAATACTCTGGTCTCAACGACGGTGACAATTTCACCTTCTCACCTTCTTTGCTGGTAGTCTTAAGACTGAGGTGGTAGATCTAGTTGGAGAACAGAAGACAGGAGGGCAGACCATCCCCGTCTCTGAATTGCAAGACTTGTGTGATTTCTTTGAAGATACTTTCACTCAAAAAAGTCACAGACCTAATTAAATGCTCTCAGATTAAGTGATTAGTTAAACCGAGAAATGAGAAATCATCTATATCTAATCTACACAAAGTATACTGCAAAGAAAAGGACCTCTGGAAAAGAAGCAGCTGCCCTGCCTTAGCCCAAAAGAGAGTCTCACAAAATACAAAAGACTAATTTTGTCTGATGGAATGAGACCTCTCTGAGGAAGCATTTGCTCCACTCGGCCTACAACTGTTTTTTTCACAAAAAGGAAGAGATTTCCATGCAATTGCAAAAGGAGAATGTTCTATTTCTAGTTGATAACGGGGCTTCATTCTCTGTCATAAACCCTTCCACCTTTTCATCATTGCTTCTTCAGAGTAACGTGCACAAACAACCAGACATAAGGGTTTTCATGTTAGGATGGTAAAATACTAGAAACCACTCAAAAGTTCATCAAGACGGGGTTGATTAAGTCATTTTGGCTGAGTTCATTTTAAGGATATTCTGCAGCAGTCAGAAGAGGTTAGCTGTGCATATAATGATATGTAAAGATCTCCAACACAAAATAAGTAAAAAAAAAAAAAAAAAAAAAAAAGCTTCAGAACAATCATATCATTTAGGGGGAAAACCTATACATAAAAAAATATATAGGGGATATAGGATCCCCTTTTCTCACATGAGGGGTCTTTGAAGTTCACAGATTGAGTATCATCAGGTCTAAGGTCATTCAGCCAATAAGTAGCAGATCCAAGTTTTATGCCAGTCTGTGTTTCCAAGACCTAAGCCAGTGTTGCTACGTCAGTATTGAGTACTGATGAGACCTGCTGTGATGGGTTTCTTACTTCATTTCACTGTGTCACCTAGTATTTCAGGGGACCTAGAATGGGATGGAGTCAGCTTCAAAGCAAACTCAAATACAACTTGAATACAAAACAAAATCTTACTCTATCCTTAGAAGAAGATCACCTTACGATCCGGAATGTCAATGAATGCCTTGAGATTACTACTGGTGAAGCCAACTTGCTTGTAAACATGGTCTGTATTTTGCTCTCTTGGGTGAGTTTTCTTTATGGGATGGAATAAAGGCCAAAGGACTCCATTTGGTCAATATAAAGAACTCAAAATTCTATTTAAATTTTTCCCCTCAAAATAAATTTAGGTTAATCTCAATAAAAGCGATATTAATATAAAGAATGCATTGTTTTTTAAAATAGTGAATAAATTAATCTTTTCTAATGCCAATTTGCAGTAACCGAAGACTTTAAAAGTAAATATTTTATGATTCTTTCAAAAGTGACAGATGTACTTTGTAGAAAATTTAGAAAACAGAGATGAGGAAAAAGGATATCGACATATAAATGTATCACCAAGATATATACAGCTATTAATAAATTTAAACAGATGAAAACATATTATGAGGGCTTCCCTGGTGGCGCAGTGGTTAGGAATACCGCCTGCCAATGCAGGGGACGTGGGTTCGAGCCCCGGTCCGGGAAGATCCCACATGCCATGGAGCAACTAAGCCCGTGCGCCACAACTACTAAGCCCGCGTGCCACAACTACTGAAGCCCGCGCGCCTAGAGCCCGTGCTCCGCAACGAGAGAAGCCACCGCAATGAGAAGCCCACACACCGCAACGAAGAGTAGCCCCCGCTCGCCGCAACTAGAGAAAGCCCGTGCAGCAACGAAGACCCAATGCAGCCAAAAATAAATAAATAAACAAATTAAAAAAAAAAAAAAAAAAAGAAAACATATTATGAGCAGGTTAAAAATTCCAGGCCAGCCTATTCATACAGTAACACATAGCCATATTCTCAATAATTGTTTCTGGTGCTTAATAATATAGAAAAGATTTGAAAAACTAATATTTATGAGATTTGTAATATTTGCTAAACTGTGTTAAGTACGTTGGCATTGATCTATCATATACAAGCATAGCGGCTTTTTTTGCAGTTACTTCTTCAAATTAAAACATGTTTTAACATCCTTTAAAATAACTATTCATAATAGTACCTTAGCATAAAATCTTACCCCCAAATCTTTGATCTACCTTGCATTTGATTTTATTCTGATTTATTCTGGTTTGGCTTCTATTGGTCCTGAGTCTCTCCATTTGTGGCCTTTTACACTTGGCTTTATTAAGCAAATTTACTGTTACCATCTGGTAGTTAAAATATGATTTGCAATAGCTTTGCCAATTAAAAAGCATCATGTAAGCATGATTACTTTTGCAATGGGTATATATCTGAGTCAGCAAATCTAGATATAATTTAGTATTACTTTTATTTATTTTCTTAAAACCAACTTAATTCTGACTTCTAGTTTCCATCTTTCAAGAGTGGCAGGAAATTCAACTTTCATCTTTTTAGAGAGCTCCAACTTTCAGGCTGAAAAAGGCTCAGGGTTTTTCTGGACTCAAGAAGCACCAAGGTAGATGGCAAGGTCCCCGCCCCCCCCACACCGTCTGTCTGCTCCGGTAACGACCGTGACATGACATTCAGTGTCCCAATCCACTTGGTCCCTCAGGTCAGAAGCCTCTGCAGAGTCTGTGGCAGGCTTAGGACACTGAAGTCACCATTACCTAGGACTCTGCCACTGACAGTGTTCTCTCATTGACCAAATCTTACTCAGATACTTCTGAGCTCCTTTTCAACTTTCAGGCTTCTGGGTTCATATCGACATTGTTCAATCTTAACAAGAATCCTGATAAGTCAGTTTAGCCATCCCTGATATCTGATCGGGCTCCTCACCCCTTTCCACCCCCCAGGGGACGTCTCACCTCCCTGGCCTGCCTTCAGCGAGAATCTGTTAGGTCGGGATACTCAGTGCCCTCCCATGTTTGCTCTTGGGAATCTTCCAGCCACCGATCCCCACCTGCTCCGTGGCCGTGAACCCTCCACTTGTCCACCCTGCGCTTGGAGTTGACCCCAGTCTCTCTCCCAGTGCACACCCCACTGCAGTGGTCTCCATGCCTGCCTTGAGAGCACCCCCTTGAATAAAGTCTGTCTCACTGTGCCTTAGCAAGGGTCATGAATAAATGTCTCCCTTAACACCTCCTGAATGCACCAGATAATAGTCCTCTGAGATCCTTCATTCTGCTTGCAGAGGTGCCCAGGAGCTGGATGTGAGTCCACCTCCCTCTGAGTTCCAGAGATCTCTGGCCTCTTCTGCGCCTCAGGCTTTCTACAGCTCCTCCAAAGCCTTCTCACCCTACTGCTGTCCTCACGCCACCTTAGTCGTGGACCCGGCATTACTGCCTAAGGAGCTGAACAGAATTCAAAGTGCTGTTGCAGGAGCCCTCTACTTCTGCTTCCTGCCTTGCAAAAAAAACAAACAAACCCAGTTAGATAAGCACAGAAGGACATGCCTATCTTCTTGCGTTGGGGTCAGGGGCGGGAAGAGGGGGTGGGCACAGTGGAATCTGAGAAGAAATGCAAAAAATAATATTTCAGTAAAGCAACTTGCTACAGTATTTATTACTCAAGGCCAAGTTCTGTACTTGTCAATGAAAAGAGGGTGAAGTTTGACAAGATATTTGGTTCTCTTGTCTATTTGTGTTTGTATCACCCAGAAATCCTCTTTTCTGGAGTGGCGTCTTTCATCCAAACGGTGTATCAGGGATAATGATTATGTTCACTGAAAATGTTCAGTTCGAGATGATTAACTCGAGCCCTTGAAAGAACTCGTGTACCTCATGAATCAGTCAGGGCTCAGCCTGGAAAACAAAAAACCACCGTGAAAACTGAAATGAGAGATGCCAAGACAGGGCAGAGGTTGCCCAGGTCAGGGAACTGCTGAGAAGTCAGAGGGCAGTGAAGGGTCCTCGGGTTAGTAAGAGCAGGAGGCTGATGTGGTCCCACAGCTGGAGGGAGGATGTGGAGTTCCTGGAGTCCAGGGCCGGTGGAAGTAGCTGAATCCACAATGGGCTTAAATGGCAGGAGCTGCAGCAGCCACTGGAGTGGTGAGAGACAGCCCTGGAGCCGGAGAAAGAAGAGGATAAGCAGCCTGGTTTCTGCAGAGGTCGGCATCCCCCACATACCGAGCATGGGAGGGTGAGGCCGGAGCCTTGGCGTCAACAGTCCAGAGACTGGACTGTCTGGGAATTCCCAGCATCCCTCAGGGCAGAAGTACCCTCAGACACCGAACAACATTTCTAGCCACCACTGGGCTCTTCTAATGAATTTCCTTCTTGCCTAGACTGGAAAAATACTGTGGAGCCATTCTATGAAACAGAAGATGGCTGAAGATCAGCGAGGCATGCAATGGAGGACCCAGGAGAAAAATGTAGGGATTGGATTATGCGTTTCCTCTCGCGCTAGACTCTCCTCCAAAATCACTGAAGTGTATCTGCACAGGCATTGTCATTTGAGTCAACTGAGCTACTCTGATTAGAGAACAAAATCAGCCCAGGTTTCAGAACGGCAGAATGAGGTCCTCTCTACAAGCTACTGAATCCGAACAATGACTGTACTTAAATTAGAATCCATTTTATTTTTGCTATATTAGTGATATTATACTTTACTGAAATATTATATCATATTCCATTTTACGGAATATATTTTACCGAAGTTGGCTAGTAACACAGTTCTAAGGATTTCTTTTCAGTTTCAAGCTGTGAATAATCAGCGATTAGCAAAGTAAAACTATCTTAAACCAGAATCATATCAAGTTTCTTCGATATTGTTGGTGAATCTTGATAAATAAAAGCTATCATTCTGAGTGGAAATCCTCTGGCTTCCTTAATCATTTCTGTCTTCAATTAAGGCAACTGGTTTTGCCATATCAATCTCGTCTTCTTTCAATCCATTCTTCACACACCATTTAAGTGACCTATCTAAAATGTAAATCTGACCATGTCATTTCTCTCCCTAGATCACTTCAGTAATTCCTCATTAATGACTGGATAAAACCCAGACTCTTCCAGGTGTAATTATAAGTCCTCCAAGACCTGGAGCCCAGATCCCTGTCACCACCTCTGCCTTTATTTTTGACCTTGCACCTCTATGAATTTCAGGTTGCTTACGGTTGACCCAATGCTGAGTCTCAGGGAGTGTCTATGTTCATAAGAGGCCTCTGGAGAAACACCTGCCCAACTTCCCTCTTCTAGTTGATACCCATATAGATGCAACTCCAGTTAAAAAATCCTAATATGCCCAAAGGTGGACTTGCAAACACATGCCCCCAGGGATACATCCGTCATTGTGATTACTGCATTAGATAGTTGTCTGGTTCTATTTCTACCTCCCCCAAACTGGACTGTGAGCCCCTTGAGAGCAGAGATCATGCCTTTCTCATCCTTACTAAACCCACCAATTATAAGAAGCACACAACAGCTCTGAATAAATATATGCTAAATGAATGACCAAATGCCACCCAAAGATTCCAGACCTGCTTCTTTTATCTCTTCCTTCTGCCGTGAATGAAACACAGGCCACCCAAGTTAGCCTTCAAAATAAATAGATGAGATCATGTTATTTCTCTGCTGTAACACTGCTGATGGCATCCGTGCAACTGCAGGGCACAAGGATTCAATGATCCATTTTCGACATGTATCTATTGAGCACCTATTAGTTTGCCAGGCACTGGGTTAGGTACTAGACCTAATAACAAACGAAAGACAAGCCCCTGTGCTTACAGAGCTGACCTCTGCGCTCCCTCATGCCTTTCCTTACATACACTATATTCCTTTCACTTGGTAAAAGCATAGTCACCTTCAGGCCATGCTCATATGTTACCCACTTGTCAACACCCACAGAAGAATTATTTGCTTCTTCCTCTCCCCTCCATAGCTCATGTGGCTTCTACTGTGTTGTGCAATTTGGTATTTATGTGCCTTATCCTGGAGTACTCCACTAGTCCTGGAAAACCAGAGACAATTTGCATCAAGACTCTATAAAATATTCGTACAACTTGATAACATACAGACAAACAGTTAATTTTAAAAATGAGCAAAAAGACATGAAGAGATTCTTCACAAAGAAAGATATACAAACAGATGGTAAACACATGAAAACTGCTCAATCTCATTAGGAATCAGAAAAATGCAAATAAAAATGATTAAAAAAATGGAACTGGACTATATCCATTAGAATGGCCAGGATTAAAAAGAATGACACCACCAAATGTTGGCTAGAATATGGAGCTACCAGACTCTCAGGTATTTCTGATGGGAACTTAATATGGTACAACTATTTTAGAAAAAAAATTGAAGACCCAGAGAAGCAGTTAGTGCCAGGGGTTTATATACCATTTTAACAAAGAGAAATAAATTGTGGAAACAACAGAAAGAAAAAAAGTGTTAAGGCTTTAAGGTTGGTAAATTGTAAGGTAAATGCATAGGGGAAACTAATTAAAGATAAGGTTTGTTCAGTAAGGTTTGTTATACAGATTCCTCTCCTTGTCGTCTCTGGGCTAATCTCATTCTGCCCTCCCTGGTGCAAGAGACAGAGTGGGTTTGGGTTCATACAAAGGGAAATGGATGCCCTGCTGTCAGGCAAATGGGAAGGGTAAAGAACTTTTCTGTCTGTGGCTTCTCAATTGCCTTCTGCTCAAAATAATCTTTCTGCCACAGCGGCATATTTGGGGGTGTTGTACTTTGATCCCCTTCAGAATATATCCTCTCACATTAAGGAAACATCTTCTAAAGGAACTGGTCTTCGTATTACATAAGAATGCTAATGTGAGAAAAAAAAAAGTCAACTGCTAGGCGTACATTAAATTGTGAAAATGCAATGCCCTTTTGTCTTTTCATCATTAAGAAAAGAAGAGCATTTTAGTGGAGCTTTACTGAATATGAGCACTTCATTTCTCTCTAAATGAGCCTGTAACAGCTGGTGTGGACTGAATTTCCTTGTATCTCTGCTTACAAGAAGCATTTGGGAAGTAGAAAGAGCGACATTTCAGCAGGGACTTCTCTAGGTAATGAAAATTGCAGAATGCTTTCCATAACAGTAAACATTTAAGACCCATTAAGTCATCTCCCTTATTGTGCTTAACACCATCAGATTCAATGAGTGAATCAATGGCCACAGCTGGATGCAAGAAGCATTGAAATTCAAGCAACTCTCTCCCTGCATCAGTGATAGTAAGTCTAAGAAGTAGTGGGTGAAAGATACACAGTCATCACTGAGCTTTGATTGTAGATCCGCAGTCAAGAGTAGAGGGAGACTTGATAGTTCACAATGATTTGTTAAACATAACATTCGTGATGTCTAGAGGAGGCACAGAGAGCACAAACATTCTTGAATATTTAGCAATGAGCATTTGAAGAGACATTTATAATCTGCGTTTGGTTTTTGATTTAGGTACAATCATGCAAATCACAGGATCTTTTCATTTGATCAGACAAGTAGATAAAAACCAATCTTAGAAAAAAAAAAAATCCTCAAACTCCCGCGCTCTTATTTTTCTCTTCCAGTTTTATTATTTTTATAGACCGTAACCATGGTGCTGTTCAGAAACACAGCTCTGTTCCTTGCACAGCTTCTAAGGCTGCAGACCTGCTTTTCATCACCTCCGTGACAGCAGCCCAACCCAGACTCCTCTGAAATCCAGGTTTACTTTCCTTACCTCATTTCCTTATAGCTCTCATGAGTTCACGTTGATGCTGCCGACCTGGGGAGACCGTCAAACACATCTTTTCCTTCTCAGAGCTACAGGCACAGATGCTGCCACTGACTCGGATGGAAATTTACTCTGACGAGAACCAAATTAAGTTGGGAAATCTCAGCTACAGATGTTTAGGAACATTTTCAGCCGCTGAAGTAGGTCAAAGCGAAGGGCATTTATGGCATCTTTTTTTTTTTTTTTTTTTTTTTTTTCCGTTACGCGGGCCTCTCACCGCTGTGGCCTCGACCGGGGCACGAACCCGCGTCCCCTGCATCGGCAGGCGGACTTCTCAACCACTGCGCCACCAGGGAAGCCCCATTTATGGCATCTTTGAAAGCAAATACTGTCCACCAGATTCTGCCAGTCTGTAAGAGGACCTTTAGAACCACGGCAGAACCACCAGCCACCACAAAAGACAAAGGAACCGTGATGGTTTCAGTTAAATAGCCAGCATTTCTCCTTAATCGTCCTAGACACAACTTGCTTCCCAACCATTACAGCTGACAGGCTCAGCGGGCCCTTCAAGAGCGCCGTGGCCCCGCCCCCGCTCACTGCGTAGCTTCCGGGCTGTCATGCCACCTCCTCCTGGCCTGTCTTACAGAGCACCTGCTGCCTCCGATCTGGTCTTCCTCTCCTACATACCACTTGGCTATGTCCCTCCAAAATCTGTAGTTTGAAATCCTAACCTCCCATGTGATGGCGTCAGGAGGTGGGGTCTTTGGAGGGTGATTGGGTCACGAGGGCAGAGCCCTTGTGAGTGGGATTTAGTGCTCTAATCAAAGAGACCCAGAGAGCCGCTGCCCCTTCCACCCCGCGAGGATGGAGGGAGAGGATGGCTGCCAGTGGAGAAGTGGGTCCTCCCCAGACACCCAACCTTCCAGCACCTTGGTAAATCGAAAGATTTACCAGCCTCCAGAACCGTGGGGACTACATTTCTGTTGCTTAGAGGACACTGAGCCTAAGGTATTTTGTTACAGCAGCACAAACGGACTGAGATGCTACTCTTCCACCTCTAAGCGTGTGTGCACACACACTCATCCTGAAAGGACTACGCATTTCCATGAGAATCCTCTAATTTCATTTTTGCTCTTTTCCAATCTCAATCCTGATCAAATCTCCTTTGTTCCTTGCTTCCCCTTGCCTTTTATTAAATGACCTAATCTCAAAACCTCACCTGTTTGAAGTCGCAGACCTTCCAGACACAGTCCAAATGAACCTGCATCTACATCTATGTCCTCTGAGATTCCATGAATCCTAAATCTACACAGTATTCATGCTCAGTCAGTCCCATCCTCAGAATGAAAGATCCAAACCGCTGAAGAGGAAAGGCTTTTTGACGTCAATAGGAAGCAGGGTAGAAGTGAATGTTAAGAGCAAACGTAAGAATACAAAAAAGTAAATATAGAAAAACAAAAAAAGACTGTATTAACTAAATAACTATTTGGCCATAAATTTCATATTTATGACATCACAAATTGAAACTCCATTTATTTAGTGATCATTTTTAACATGCAGTCTATTATAGTCAAAATAATTTGTGCCCAGCTGCCACTCCATTCCACCTGAAGGGGTTCAGAAGAAGCCTCCCCCAAACGTGCCACTTTACCGTGACGATAATTTTGCACTAAAGGCAATAGAGATCCTGTAGAGTCAAGAGAAACTTCTGTCCCTCCCTTAACAATTTAGAAGAACTTAAATTGGAGGTCCTTCCCAGAATAAGAGTTATTACGAGAGAGAAAAATTTATCTGAGTGGCCCACCTGTATGTCAGGGCAAACATCTAATCACCCAACATCGATCAAAGGAGTTCCTATGCATTATCTAATTTGATCAACCCAACAATCTAGGAAGGTAGGTCTTATTAAATTCAGCTCACAGATAAAAAGCAGATGTTCAGAGAGTAAATCCACTGTCTGAGCTGATATGGAAGGGAACATAGTTAAGCTTTCTAATTTTTTGCTGTAATGGTCTTCTTTTTCTACACAGCTAACAGCCATCTGCTGGCGAAATTTCCAAGACCCTCAATCTACCATAATACCGTAGTGAAAGTAACTAAATGTAGAGTATTTTAATATATCCATTCATGAATAAATTTTTATTAACATGTTTATTAGAAATAAGTTTACCTAATGCTAACTATGAACATGGGATTGATACATGAATTTAAAAACCCATGATTTCTACTTTCCATTAGCCTACAGTAAAAGTGAGGGAAGCAAAAACATGAAAGACCCAAATTTAAAAGCCACGCAGCACATTACATTACATATTTATACACTGAAACACAAATACAAAAGGAAGAGCAATAAAGAGAAATTCAATATCAAATGGAGTCATATGGGAAAGATTTAAGAAAGAGGTAGAGGCTATAGTGAGTTTTAAAAATTGGTAAGCTTTGGATAGGACGACCTGAGAGAGATAAACATTACTTTGAACAACATATTTAATGAGAAACAGCCATAGTATGTTTAGGGAACAGTGAAAATGACAACGAGATATTTACGAATCAAAGGAAAAGGAATCAAGTACAACCACTGCATTAAACGTGAATAACTCAGAGGGTCTAATGAAAAGCTGTGCATTTCGTCTCCCACTGCACTTTCAAAGTAGTCACTGTGGCTTGTTATGATGAATTGACATTCTGGGGGAAAAAGACCTGATCTGTAGCGTTTACCAATTTCTGTGGTGTAAATACTCCCACTGCGGCCAATTTCAAGCAACTAATGCTTTACCCACAGGCTCACAGAGTTTCTGAATACTGAACCACCGACCCTCATAAGCCACAGGGGCCTGACCCCACATGCCCCTGGCTTCCCCTTCCCCTTGATGAAAATTTGCCTTTTCCATGTGTCCTCTCTGGTTATTCTGAATAGCATAAAAACTCCATGATTTCTTTAAGTTGTGAAACAGTCTAATTTTAAGAATTAAAAGGGTGAAAACTACGTAATAATAAAAGCTTTGAACCTGATTTAAAGCTGGGCAAGGGGGCAGGTGCCTTCTCTCTTCCCTTTCAGTGTTACCACTCCTCTGGTTGATAATCCAGTTTCTCAGCCCTCCTGTGCTGGTGAATGGAGAAGAAGAAAAAAGGAGGGCAGCAGACAACTTACTCGGATGAGACTATCATAAGCCTCTGTAATCACAGGACGGAAGATGCAAAAAGCAGGCAGGTTCTTTCCATGCTAATTGGCTTGCTGAAATTTCTCTACCTTTGGCGTCGCTCAACTAGACCACCATGGGTATCATGTTGATTGGCCTCACAGTCTAGTTACTGGCTGTTTTCTTTCTCTGGACTTAGGAATCAAGCAACAATTCCAGCCTTCTCCTGCTGAAACTGCTTACCTCTCTAAACAAGGGTTAACCAACTTCTTCTGTAAGGGACAGTAAACATTTTAGGCTTTGTGGGCCAGCTGATCTTTGTAGCAACTACTCAACTCTGTCACTGTAGCCCAAAGCAGCCATAGACAAGAGATAAAATAAATGATTGTGACTCTACTCAAATTTTTTTTTTCCGAAAGAGGCAGTGCAATTTGGCCGGAGAGCTGGAATTTGCCTACACCTGCTTTATAGCCTAAGGTATCATGTTTCCTGACCTTTTCTGCCTCACTCTCACACGTGGTCCGTGGTAAACACTCGTATATCCTATGCCCTGCGTAACCGGGAGGGTGAAATAATTCTCTGAAGCTTAGACATTTAGATTTCTCAGGTGTCTTAGACACTAATCTACCCTGTCCGCCAAATGGCAAGGGCATATATTCTGCTATCCAAGTGTTCTCCTTTAGAACCCTTCTTTTTTCAAGGGGAGGCAGGTGAGGAGAATGAGACTCATAGTACAGAGGCTACCCTTTAAAAAAAAATCAAGAAATTCTAACGCTTTTTATGTTCTAAATGTTGTCAAGAGGGTTTTTCTCCCTTAATTTGATCATACTACATAAGGCCTAATACTTCCTTGTACTTTAGCTGAAACTTCCACTTTAGCATCATGTCGTAAAGGTTTAATACGAGTATTGGCACAGATCGTATCAGGCCATATACCCCAAACACAAAGTGAGTTTAACTCTATTCACTGCGTAACAGTGAAGTACTTAAGGGTTGAGAGTTGATGAATGATATAAGGAAACTACTGTTGAATAAATATAAATTTGGCAATGAGTTGGATGGATTAAAAATCAGTAGATATTCTGACAGCAGGGAAATTATCTGAAGGTTCATACAGATAATATGATAATTCAAACTAGGATTATACGCATGAAAATGGTACCCAAAAAAGGAGTGCTTGAAAGAGATAAAAAATCTGAAGATGACTGATTGTATCAAATGAAAAGAGTGAGTGAACTTTTTTCTTCAAGATAAGATGCCAGAAAAATGACAGAGGGAAACTGAAAACTCAAGAAGGGGATCAAAAGGAGCAAAGAGGAAGATGATTGATCCCTTCCAGGACAGGCGTGGCTTAGGTGGTGTCCACACGCCAAACTGGGACTGTCCAGGAGGCAGCATCAGATGTGTAATTAGAATTAATGCTGAGATGTGGCTCCATGGATAGAGTTTCTGAAACCTAAACAAGTAGATGACACTATGTAGAAACAGGATGAGTTCAGAGCAAAAGAACAGAGAGAGAGAAGAGGGGAGGCCAGGGGAAGGGACGGGAAGGGAGGCAAGAGGAGAGGAGAAATGTTGGAAATGCTCCCAGCCGAGGGCAGGAGGACATAAATACAAAACAGCAAACAAGAAAGTAGATACATGCAAAACCACGCTCCTCAGAACGCCCGGAGACCCAGGTCCTCAGGTCCCCCCAGTGGAAACCACACTTCCCATCCCTCCCCACATGGCTCTTCCTCTCTGTTTCCTGTGAGCTGCAATACACAGCGAGGAGTATGGGCTTAAAACTCACAACTAAGGGACCTCCCTGGCGGTCCAGTGGTTAAGACTTGGCCTTCCAATGCAGAGGGTGTGGGTTTGATCCCTGGCCAGGGAGCTAAGATCCCACATGCCTCGGGGCCAAAAAACCAAAACATAAAGCAAAGCAATACTGTAACAAATTCAATAAAGACTTTAAAAATGGTCCACACCAAAAAAATCTTTAAAAAATTCACAACCATCCGTACAGATACAGAAACCTAATTTTCTGTTTAGTGCATTCCCTGACCCTCTTTTCCACAAAACAGACAGCGTAAAGGGCGGCTCCGAGGATGTAACATATACAGGCCACTTAACCCCAGCAGCTTTGGAAGTAAAACAAAACTACCCCGTTTTCTGGCAAAATTTTAAGTTTTTCTTTCAAATCGTTGAGAACATTGTCTTTTTCCTCTGCCTGCTATTTTAGAGGAAAGTTATAAGAGCCTGCGAAAGCCATAGATCGTATCACCCAGACGCCCTGAGCAACACTTCCTTGACTCCAGTACTGACCTTGTGTTTTATTTTGCTTCCCTCATTTTATATCACATCAGGAGCAGCCGTGAGACAGAAAATAACCCAGGAAGGTAGCCTAGAAGGTGTACACACGATGAGGGAAAAAGTAATCATCTAAAGTAGCCCACACTTTCAAACTGTCAAATCAGACTCCCTAAATCAGAGTTCTTACCCAGTATCAAGTTTTTCTAATAATTTTAAGGATAAGAGTAATCAAGGGGCTCAGATAAAGAAGACTGGGACGTCCCATGTGACCCCCCAGGTCCCGCCTTCCTGCACTGGACGCGTTTTCTCTGGCCCAGAATAACAGGTGAGTGGAGCAGAGGTGTTACAGGTTGTTACACACATTGAAGGGAATTTCTCAGTTATGAAATATCTTTACTCTGTACCCCAAGGTGTTTGGTGGTTGACAGACGTTTTCCTGCCTCGTGAATCCACAGACCTAGGGTTTACTTCCTATTGCAACACAGGCAATCCTTTAGCCAAGGACGTCCTGCTTAAAGCATTCCTACTGAAGAGATAACGTCCCTTTCTCCTGGCAGATATCACTAGCCTGCAGGAGTCCACTTAGCAAGGAAATTAGACAGGATCACCTGACTGTTTACCTTTCCCTGGGCAGGTGCGGGTGGGGGGAGTCATCTCCCAGCTAAAACAAGTGAATGGATCACAGGCAGCTTCTTACAGGCGGCCCTCCACGTGAGATCGATCACATTTATCTGTAGGGGTCCTAACATTTAAGATGCCCTCCTCATTTTAATCCCCCCATAAATGAGTCACCTCCTCCCCTCAGCACTGCCCTTAGAGCCCTGCACTGTAGGGCCCTGCTAGAAGCAGCTGTTGATTGCATATTGTAAGAAATGAAATATTAGCACTAAATAAGCAAAACAATGAAATGGCAGGGCTTGAGACGACAAACGAATACCGACCAAAGAAAGGTAGCATACATATAATTCCAACAAGAACAAAGAAATCCAAAAAAGGCTGACAAGATTTTATCTGTCCCCGTATGAAATCATAATAGTGTGGGCAGCTATTAAAAATCTGCTGATCCGATGTTTCTTTTTCATTCATCCTCCTTGATACAAAATTTATAAAATGCACGAGGGGGGAAGAATCATTACAATTCATTATATTATATTATATTATAATTATATTATATTATAATTATATTATAATTATATAATTATTATATAATTATATATAATATATAATTCTTATTTTTATAATTATATAATTATATTATATATATTATATAATATATATAATATATATAATATATATATAATTATATTATAATTCAGGAACAACAGGTTAAAAACTGTGAGTTTTTAATATTATATTAGAGTTAATATTGTATTAGACTTTATATCCAATAATATTAGAGTTAAAAACTCTAATATGTGGGAGAAATGAGTTGGTACAAAAAACACAGGAAAAAAAAGCAATGGAAAAATAATACCAGATGGTTCAAGAAATCTCAACCCAAGGAGAGGAAAGCTTTCTAAACAACACAACACAGAAAGACAACAAAGTAGCCTTACAAGTGGGTAATTTGTAAGGAACTATATACTATTATTGTAATTTTTAAAAAATTGGATCCTTTTTCCCCTAGTGCCTTATTTCATGAAACTCAAAACAGCTATCTCATTTTAAACTTCACTGAAAAGAAAATGCTTTAGTAATAAATCCCACCAGATAAAAAAGTAAATTATAATAATTCTCTTTCTAACCTATTATATTCTCACAATGAAGAGTTTACGGGGGCATATTTTGCCTGTGTAATTTAAAACCCTGACACTGAAAATGGAAAAAAGAAAGAAAAAGAGAAACTTTACAATGAAGAGATATTTCACACAAACTTGATGATAATCATATGTGCAAGCTCTGAATTTTCTCTAAAAACACTGGACAAACTATAAGGATGTAAGCTGGGAATGTGTCCGTTTTTAAGAAAGGCAAAGTTTTGCTTAGGTAAGGAAACTGGTGCTGGGAACAGCAGCTGTTGAGTTATGTGTGGAAGAAGCTTTAGAAAAAAAAAAAAAACAGAATCAAGAAGAAAAATTTTTAAATAGGGGAAAAAAGGGAGATAATACTTCAACCGTTTCTGAAGAAACGTTAGTATATATCAAGAAGGTATAGGCATGGCTCCTGTCTTTAACCAAAAATGCTGATGTTAGACAAATTCTGAAAAAAATGTCGTAAATTATTGTTGACCACTTCCACAGGGAAGAAAGTTTAGCAAGAGTTAACAGAATGCTTGTAACTAAAGACAGCATTTCCTTAACCTAAGAGTTTGGACTGAAAGATTCTTAACTTGGTTTCCCAGCGTTTACTGAGAAAGCTGCAAACCGTGTTTCCTAATTTTTTTCAAAAAATATGTCTATAATGCAATACGTGAAATATACAGAAATGTATATTTTTAAATCAGCAATTTGTTAAGCTCCAGCACATCATTTTTTATCTAGTATATCTTTGAAATTAACAAGAAAGAATTCTTTCACGTTTATCCCCATTCTTTTTTGAATTGTCTATTTATGTCCTTTAAGTTTTACTTGAGATGTTAGTATCTGTCTTATTATTTCATAAGCTATCTTAGAATAATAAGGCAAAGACCTTTTTCATATTTGTTGATTTTATAGCCTCATGTTTTGAAGTAAAACTGAGCATACTAATAAACTGATCTGAAACTGGGGAAGGTGGAAAGATCACCTTTTATACTTAGGATATGGTGGGGTACACTTTTAGTACATCTAAAAATAACTGTATAGTTAATTAAAATATCTGCTTAGGACTGTTGCCCACCTCTTATTTTAAAAATTCAACTCTTCTAGTGATCTGCCTTGTAAGAATGGGGTCTCTGGCAGTCTAATTAAATGTAATGGCTTTCTGGTGAGGAACGTCTAAAAATTTTGTGCATCATAAAAGACACTTATGATGTCTACGTGATCCTCAAATCTAGGTTCTCACCTTCGTGACAGAGTAAGACCCACATACAAAAAGAGACTGAGGGCTTCCCTGGTGGCGCAGTGGTTGCGCGTCCGCCTGCCGATGCAGGGGAACCGGGTTCGCGCCCCGGTCCGGGAGGGTCCCGCGTGCCGCGGAGCGGCTGGGCCCGTGAGCCGTGGCCGCTGAGCCTGCGCGTCCGGAGCCTGTGCCCCGCAACGGGAGAGGCCGCAGCAGAGGGAGGCCCAAGTACAGCAAAAAAAAAAAAAAAAAAAAAAAAAAACTGACACTTTCACCCAAAGATTTCTAACTTAAAAAGAGCAGGTCTTTTTATTTTTTTAATCATCAACAAAACTCACCCTAATTAGAAGCATCAGTGAAGTTTGCCTGAGACTTCTGAGCAGGCTTCGACGTAATAGTACGCAAGGGTAAATAAAGAAGAACTGGGCCAAAGTTTTCATCTTTGATAAAAAGGCATAATCGATAGATAAGCCCATGACTGCTAATTGCTACCAAACACACGTTCTCTCCTTTTCTTTCAAATGATGAGAACTCCCCCTTAGAATCAGCACACTGCTAAAAGACGACATTTCCCCGCCTGTGTGGCACTGGTTACAGTGCCAGACCCCTTAAGGATGGTGAGCCGCTCCGTGTAGCTGAGCAGAGATCCAGTTCAGTTTGGAACCTTGCTGTTACCTCAGAACTTCCCTATAAGGGAAGGGATAGCTATCCAGTTCCAGGAATTTCCTTGTGTATCCAGATTAAGGCGCACCCTCTGTGTAAAAGAGCACACTGCCTCTGGTTCAGACCTTTCTCTCTCGTCCAGACCCCTCTGAAGGATGCCGCGTAGCAGAGACGGGCTTCTTTCACAGATTCTCCTTTTGCCTTCTCACCTCTGGCCATCTCTGGTCATGAGTTAAAGTCTCATTGAAAGTGAAGTAAACTTTAAAGGTTTACTGTTTACCAGACAGAGCCTGGTCTCCACTCATAGTATGTTCACGTGAGTAACAGGTGAGGTTATGGGTGTGTTAATTAACTAGACGGAGGGAATCCTTTCACGGTATGGACACACAGTAAACCACCATGATCTACACTGTAACTATTTTACAACTTTATCTGTCAATTATACCTCAATAAAGCTGAAAACATAGTTAAGAAAACATAGGTGGACACATCAAGAGAAGGAATTAAAAGGCTACAAATACACGCATGACGTCCGTCAATTAGACACACACTGGAAAGTTGAGGAAAGGAGTTTCTTAGAAAGATTTCTGTTACTTGGTATGAGGGTCTTGGGTATAGCTGTTGCAATGATGAGGTTCAAAGCATGTTATCGGCATCAAACAGATGCAGGATGGACCAATCTAGTTTGTAGCTTTTATGCTTTAACAATCGGCTTTTCTTGTCAAACAACCGTCCCTCGTGCAGGTCCCTGTGGTTTTTCATGCTTAATAAAAATAAATTCAGCTGCACGGCACTACAGTAGTACTTCTGTCACACTTCTACAACAAAATAGCTTTTGTAGTTTTTCATGAAATGCCCGAAAATATTTCACAGCTACCATATCAAAAATCATCACTCTCCATAAATATGCCCAGGAAGGTTCTCCTTAAGGGCCACATGAGTATCCTGGGAGAAGACGGTAAGATAAGGCAGGGATAATTGGAAATTATTGCTCATTCTGAGATGAGTGTCTGTTTCCTAGCTGAGATGTGCTAGTTAATTTATGTGAAAATGGTTCTGCAATATTGCTACAGCAAGAGTTGTAAAAGATAAAGCAATTACTCTGCAAATGCCATGAGATAGCAAAACTACGTATTAGGAAAAAAAATCTTAAGATTAAACACAAACTGTAAATCATCCAAGATATGCAGGCACAGATTCCATCCAGACTATGCTAACTTTATATCATAAACATAGTTAAATTAAAACCATCCTTTAAAAAGAACACTTACAATACACAACCATGACTAATTTCTTTCCTTAAAAAAAAAGAAGAAAGGAATGTGCAAACAGATCATAAATTCATTTGGTTAACTAGCCAGGCAACGTAATAGGGATTTTAATCTGCATTCCATGGGTTCACGGATGCCTTCCAAAACCTGTAAACTGCCTAAGGTTAAAAAGAAATTTTGTTCATACGTGGAGAGGAGAACTTCAATATTTTAATCAGATTCTCCAAGGACGTCCATGCTCTATCCTACCAAAAAGTCAAGGACTGTTGTTCACAATGAAAAAACGGGATACAAAGAAGATGAAATATTCCATAACCTGTTAAAGACCGGGAAATAACTAAATCATCAAGGAACTTCTGAGAAAGTACTATGTGGACCTAATTTGGGGTATGCGGTGAGTTTCACACCTTCTGGAAATTCAGTGTTTTATGGAAGAATCGAAGGGGACAGATTTTACTCTACAGAACATATTCGTATCTGATCATGACCTATCATTTTGTTCGCTACATTAGGTTTCTTACCCTTTGTTTTGTGTTGCTCTTGAGGCGGGATTTTGCATTTACCTACCGGAGTGTACCGCACTAGTAATAGTTACATCATACAATTTTTGTAAACCCTTAAACAAAATCCCTAGTTACTAGTCATTTTAAATCAACCTAACATAAAATCTAACTGATTATAACCATCCTTTTAATTTTCTTTTGCTCTATTTTATTCATTTTTTGGACAGAAAGGGATACTGAGTTAGCAATTATAAATGGAAAGCACACCATTGTCCCCCCAAATACTACTGTCCTATAATTTAATCAGTGCACTTTTGAGCTCATCTTTATCTCAATATTGTGGAATTACAATGCAGTCCACACTAGTTATTTATCTAAGATATTACAATAATAGCATCAGTTCCTAGACACTCTGTTATTATCCGTATCACCACTGATTTATAAATATTTTTCGGTAGAAAAATGTGCTGAATCTCTAGCAACACCTGAGCTAAACAGATCTTACACATGTTGTCAAAGGCAGCCCGCATAGTTCCTGACATTTGGTAGTGTGAATAATTTACATACACCATACAACCGAAAGGATTAATCATGTGAGAACGTTCTTTCTTCAGAAGAACACTTGACTCCAAAGGAGGAGAGCTGTGGGACTGTGTAGTGGCAAGAACACTGCACTTAAGCATCCAAGTTCTGGCCATGAGATGCCTGAGAGAGCTACACACACTCAACAGTGAGAAGGGAGCAGACACCTGCCGCCTGAACAGAGGAGTCCGCCGGGGATGAGGAAGGTTCCAAGGAAGGTGTTTCCCATACGCCCCCGGCTCCCTCCCCGCGCCCGGCTCACCGTGCTGCTTCGGAATCGAGTCCGTGGCCGTCGGTGCAGCAGCCACCCTGCTGCCACAAGACGACAGCATGAAGATGAACAAGGGTCATAATTCCCAGTTTGTGGGAGCCATCTAGGCTCGCCTGGAGTGCTCTACTTCCATTTCTGCCCTGGCAGTTTTCTTTTCACATAAACTGTCACTATTAGTCATTGCACTCAAATAAGCCACGATGGATTGGGTAGTCCTCTGCTTTCCACTTCCTGCTTCTGGTCCTGCCATATGTAGTAGCATACGACACGCTGTGCAGCAAACAGCTCTCTCGTTACAAAACATGGTTACATCTAAAGAAAACTAGTACCTCCCTCAGACACTCTCTCTATCGATGACCCTCTCCAAATGAAAGATGATCGAATCCTCCTGACAAAGACAGCACGCAGTGCGACCAAAGAGCAAATGCAGCACGGCCGACGCCAGGGTTAGGGGCAGACCGAGTTGCGGGGAGGGTGGGGTGGAAGTAATCTGATGCAGCTGCCACTTGGGTCACGTGCCGTCCTGACCAGACGTGCGGTGGCCCTTGCTAACGGCTGTGAGAGGGACCGAGCTCTCGGGCCACCAGTCAGACGGGTTTCTGAGAAGTGCTAGGTTAGATGGATGGGAAAGAGATGAGGAAGCAGAGCCTGAGCATTTCTCCTGAGAACAAACCAAGAGACGTCCCAACCCTCGGGCTACAGTGGTTGAGTCATTCAACCTACAATTATGTATATAGCTTATTCTGGCAAAGCTTTTCCTTTTGCAATGAACCATTTTGCCATTAGTTACCTAAAGGTCATGTTCAATGAAAATACTAAGTACCAAATTTCCATTTCTCGAAGAAGTTGAGGATAACTGTGTAACTTTTCAAAATGTTTGTCCACCGAGAGTCCCGGTAATACGTCTGACCACATGAAAAGCGGAAGACACCAATCTGCTGAGGAAGGGTCACTGTTTAAAAGGCAGCAGTTACGTTAAGAAGCCTGGACCTGAACACAATGACTTAGGATGAGAAGCTGCAGGGGGGGTGTTTACACTTCACTCCGTGAAGCATGACTGCAATTACATCAGATGCCTGACTTCTAGATTAATTTTGTGCATTATCTTATTCCGAGTTTTCTTGTGCACATAGGAAAAGCTATTAGTATGGTGTTCATTTAGCAAATGAACTTCACAGTTAAATTATCCTGTGTCATAAATGCTTCAAATAAAAGCACAAAAATGAAACTCAGTTAAATTTAACTCCCAGACTGATTTTAATTTTAAAATCTAATTTAATATATTTGGGACAAAGCTTTTAGAAGCTCATTCTGTTGAAACTGAAACATGTGACAGTATGGTAAACACTATCGTAGTTAGAAAGTTCACTGTTGACAAAAAAGAATTGTTTTTATGGTAATAATGTGAATACAAATTTTGTTGGAGCACAGCTTTTGAATAAAGACAGTATGCCTAAGAAATGTATTTGAAATTGGTTGAAATGAATTATAATTCATAATTATATCCAACCTAGTTTCTAGTTCAATATTGTACTAATGAAAATACAGCTGTAGTTGTCAAAAGTTACGTGTGTCTATGTATATTTGTGTGCGTTTATAAAGTTCCCTAAATTTTGAATGTAAATCTCTAAATTTTGAATGCTTTTTCAAAGTATTCAGAAAATGGAGTGCCAAAAATGTTGGCTTTTGAAGCTTCAGGTCAATTGCAGTTACTGAGAATAAAATGGAACAGAAAAAAATAGACAAGACCAAGAAAAGAAGTGAACAAATCGGACAATGTGAGATCAAAATGGATTTCCAAGATTTAATTTTTAAATTCTCTGTGTTTAGGAATAGCTTGGCTTGTGGAAGAATCTTTTAATAAAGCCCCTATATTTTACTGGATAATTCTGTATTGTGTATGAGATCAAAATGAGATTGAGACGACCTACAATTACATGGTATCTAAATTTTATAAAACATTTGAAAGAATCAACTTATTTGACAAATTTTTATATATTAGTCCAAGAAAATTACTCTGAATTGAGGCACAAAGACAGTATTTGTGAAAATAGCTGACCTGACATGTTTATTATTTAATAATATGAGAATATTTAATTAAGAATATTTTTCATTTAGCCAAATTTTCTCTTCAGTTTATGAGAACCTCATTTATAGAGAGGACACCGATAATTCAAAATATTATGGTTTACAGGGAAATGCCAATTGAAGGAGTACTAATTTCAAATTTAATAACCATATAATAAAATAAACTGTACCTGAAATCAGACCTATAAATCGCTGCCTTAACTCATATTCATACATATGGGAGTTTATTTAGTCACATTGCTTACAATAAAAATATTATCATTTACAACAGTATTTTAGTAAAAGCAAATAGCTGTCTCTGCCGTGAACAGAATATTATTTAAAATACTGTTGACTTTAGCTCATTATTCTAATATTTTCATCATCCACATATTTATAAATGCAATGGTGTATGTATAGAATCTACAAGTGTACACCTATTGGGTACAAACATGGAAACTGTTTCTACTGTAGAGTGCACAGAATATAAAATCTGGAGACCGACACAAGAGAGGGAGAGCTTCTCTTCGGAAACCACCTATTGGGACAGAAGAAGGTGGCTTTTTTGAGGGGACGATTCTTTTTCCTGAGAAATGCCTAATCATTTCTGGAAGCACTGTGCTGTTCACAGACCGCAGTTCAGAAACAGAGAAGGAATGTGGTGTCCACAGCCTGTGGGAACTCTGCTCTCACTCCAGACAGAACCCCGAGAAACACTCATACTTGGTGAATACAACCTACAGCATTTAGCTGGAAGAGACGCGTGAACCCCTGAAAGAGAAGACTGAAGCCTGTGGATCTGCCCCAGGGGACAGTCAGATCCAGATCTCCCAATCGTTATTCTTGTGCTTTTTCATTAGCTGCACTGATTGTTTTGTTCACAGGTAGCTCTATTTAAAGAGAGCACCGATTAAGGAAAAAGGTATAACTCATCGCATGCTAGCAAACCTTTTTTTCTACCTACTTGTCTCCCTTAGGTTAATTAGTTTGCGGAAGGATTATTCTGTTTAGGAAGTTTGTTGTCCTCATTTCTAAGGAGGATGTGTAATGACAGTCCTTACCAGAGAGAAGACAGATTATTCAGAAAACAGAAGAGTTTCTCCTTTTTTTCATAAATTTCCATTTTGCTTCATAAAATGAGGGTCCTGAAGTGAGCAAACTCTTCCTTTCTGAATCCTGAAGGCTTGGGAAGACTCAGGTTTTGCGCAGAAGTCTACAATGTGCCCTTTAATGATATAAGCTTCCTCAACAACATGATGGTGACTTGGGACAAGAACGCTGGAATAAATGGAACGAAATAATACAGTGTGGAAGGTGTTATTCTAAAAAAAAAAAAAAAAAAATGTATATATTGGAAAAGTCTTGCTCTGGTGACATAATCCCTAACCTGGGAAAATCATCCAGCTTTTTTCTCTTTAGCTGTCCACATGCAGGGCCTGGATATATGATTTGATAACAAGAATTACAAGTTTAGGAGACAGGGAAATTACTCCCCACTCCACTACGACTTCCCCCACCCAAAAATAAACATTAAAATGGAAAAATTCATTCAGAACAGCTTGGCACAAAAGAGGCGTGGATTTAGGAGCCATTTAAGAAGGAAGATGTTCACTGACCAGTGAAGTGGGAGCTGCAGGGGGCCTGGCTGGCGCGGGTGGGCTGCACAGAGAACTGAAACTCACCAGGAAAGGCAGCCATGAAAACGTCAGGGTTTTTCCCTGTTTATCATATGCAAAAGAGAATCTGAATAAGCATACTTAACTCCAATTCATCACATTTCAATATACTCATTGTTATAGAGCAGCCGGACCAAAGAACTCCGATTTAGAATAGCAATTCCTATTTAACATCAAACTCTCAAAATTAACATAACGAAGCTCTAGGGGAAACACTAATTAATTAGTTATGCCCTAGGTTAATTTTGGTGGGCGGGGCTGTCTGACAATACATTTTATCACGCATCTCTACAATACACCTTTCCCAGGAGCACCTTCTTTACTAGGGGGCCAATGCAGAAGTGAGTCATGAATAGGGCTTCCTCAGGCTGGAAGTCCAAGGCTTATGTGGAATAAATAAACATACATTAGCTCTCAATAGTTTCAGGCCTGTGATTAAGCAAAATAAATAAACAAAATTTTCAAAGCAACAGCCTTCCCAGAAATAGCCACAAAAATCAAAGCTGACAGCTCTGTGACATGCAGCACAACAGCAGGCTTCAATTTCTAAACACCAATGGGTTTTTTTCTGTATTTAGAATGCTTTCATAAACAAAAAGGAACATCTTTATATGCCTGAAATCACCTATCTCAGTCAAAATATTTTGGAAGCTCAATCTCATGATGAAACCTCATTAGGTCACGCTTCCAGAAGCCAGGAGGACTTAGAAGCCAAGTGGGCTCTTGTGGGCTCTTCTAAGAGGTCCACTGCACTGTAGCTATTTTCTGAAAGGCATGTCCCTATTGGGAGGACTCTGGGTTAAATAAACAAAGATAAATTCAGTTACTAAAATACAATACAATAGTACTCTTCTGCATTTGTACAGTTGTCCTGGAACACATCTGTTGATGGGGCATGTATCAGTATAAGAGGTGGGGTGCAGGTTTCTGGGACTGTGGGACGTGGTATTAACTGCAGACAGGTAGTGCCGGAACGGCTTGGTTTAGGGGGAACCCACACACGTGCAGTACGAGGTATTCAGGAGTCAACATAGTTGGTTTTTTTTTCCCCTTTCAGCTATCATGACCCATCAATTCTCAAAAAAATGTGTACAGAGCCTTGGGCATGTGTAAATCACCTTATTAGTTCATGCAACAGATGTAAATACAGGCAAAACTAGGCTACTCACATCTTGTGCATCCACTTTAGCCAGAGACAGAAGTATTTAAACCATTAAATTATAAAGCAGAATGTGATCAGTGTGCCAGAGAGGTAGACACACTGAGTGCGGAGTATAATGGAGATCTCACATCACGTAGGAAGGCATGTGCTCCCCTGTAAATGTCAGGGCCGTGTACCTGTCTGTCTCACCCCTGTTCCCAAGGAACGTACCTACTCCCTATGGATAAAGGCAAACCTACAAGTCATTTCATCTCAACTTCCTTCCTCTTTCCGATTTCCGCAAAAACCATCGCCCCCAGCAGCTGTTTTATTCTACTGGACATGCAGTGGGCGCTCCAGAGGTGAATGGTGTCCCCGTCACGGACACAGAGACAACACTCGGTCACTCTCCGCTGAGGCAAGATTCTCTTGTTAATAAAAGCACCCTTTAAAAACGGTGCCTTTTTTTTGCCTCTGATTGAAAACAGCACCAGGAGTTTCAAAATTAAAAAAAAAAAAAACAGAACAGAAGCTCATCGTGAAGATTACCTCCATGTAAACAGTCTTCTTTTTAAGGAGGTTTTCAGACGAGCCCACAGCATATGAACAACAAAAAGCATAAGCCTAAACTTAAAAAAAAAAAAAACTTTATAAACCTGTCTTCTGTTATTTTTGAAAAAAGGTTTCAACATGAAGTCATCCTCCTAAGGAGCATTCTGGGTATTATACAGCTTATTTTATGCACTTCACAAGCTAAATTTAGACAATTATACTCAACTCGGAATTAAATTTTAAAAGAATCTTTTTTTTTTTTTTGCTTGATGAGGTTCTTTGGAGTCTCTAACGCTGAACTTCATTTTAATCCCTTTGAATTCTTCAGAATAAAAACTATTCAAATAATGTTAAACTTCTATCAAGAATCCTGGCACTTGTCCTGCAGATAAAATGGGCATTCCAGTCCTCCCACATACCGAAGAGCGAAGCCAGTACAACTATTTCCCAAACATAGATCTTTTTCTTCTCAGTTAATATTACATAATTCTGGTAGGATGTATTATTAGACAGTTGATACTCTGATAAATAACTATGTGGTGCAACATTTGAGATTTGGACAATGCATAGCACAGAATCTTATAAATGAATTATCCATTATTGTGATGGTATTTACTCTTCCTAGCTAAACTGACAGATTCTTGAAACAGAAAATCATATCTAATCTTAAAACCATCAAAAACAACAGTGAAAACAAACAGTAAGAGTAGTAATCACTGTCTTGGTATAATCGTCATTATTACAGTCACTGACATCAGAGTGAATATTTACTGGGCACTTAGATTGAGACAGGCACAGACTAACCACTTATTTCTCCTATCTCAATCCACACAGCCATCCTATGCAGTAATCACTATTCTTGTGCCCATTTTACAGAGGAGGAACTTGAGGCAGAGAGAAACACTGAATAAATATTATCTAATGTAACCCCTACTGAAGCCTGAGTTTAGGTTGGTCTAAAGGTTGAGATTGCTTCCATCCTTCCTCTGCTCGTGGATAGCAGTTACAGATGCCAGATAAAACACAAGATGCCTAGCTAAATTTTAACTGTACATAAATAACAAATGATTCTCTATTATAATTACATTCCGTGCAACATTTAACATTTAAAATGTAAGTAACACACATATACTAAAAGACTATTGTTGTTTATCTGAAATCCAATTTTTATTTTATTAGCTAAAATTTAAAAATTGGCAACCCTAAATTAGCAGTTTTTAACCCCTTCCACTCCCAACCCAGACCCTATGCCTGAGGTTTCAATAACCAACATACACAATACATACATACATGAGTCACTACATAAACACACAAACACACCTGTACAATAAAATAATTTTGAATATCCTACGTTTAGTAAGAGTATTAAAGTTTTGATAATCGTTTTCAAAGCTTACTGAGCACTTACTATGTGTATTATAAGTGCTTTACGTGTCTTAATACATTTAATACCCACAACAACCCTGTGATGTAGGTACCATAATGTATCTTATTTTTACAGATGAAGAAACTGAAGCATGGAAAGTGCTATGGTCTGAATGGTTGTGTGTCCCCCAAATTCATATGTTGAAATCCTAAACCCCAAGGTGATGGTATTAGGAAGTGGGGCCTGTAGGAGGTGCTTGAGTCATAAATGTGGAGACTGCATGAATGGGATTAATGCCCTTATAAAAGGAACCCCACAGAGCTCCCTAGACCCTCCCACCACGCAAGGACACAGTGAGAAGTCGGCAGTCTACAGCTCAGAAGACAGCCTTCACCGGTACACAACCATGCTGGCACCTTGATCTCAGACTTCCAGATTCCAGAACTGTGAGAAATAAACTTCTGTTGCCTATAAACTACCTTCTTGGTGATATTTTGTTACAGCAGCCCAAACAGGCTAAGACAGAGGGGTTACATTCTTTGGTCAAAAGCCCATGACAATTGGTGGGATGGGAGCCCAGGCAATCAGCTTAAGAGGTCTTGCTCTGAGTCACTATTCTATATAGAATAACAGTCAGGGAGACACATGCTGAACAAAGTGCAGAGAGTTTTTTAATTTCAACAAGCCACAGTAGACAATCCTTGTTGAGGCTCAAGGCAATCAGTAGACACCTTGGAAGGGTCATGTCTAAGCATCAGGGCTTAACCAGCCCTAAAGTAAAGACAACTGTAAATAGACCTTAACAAATTTTAAAAGCAAGCCCAGAAAGATCAGGCTGACCTGCAAGTAACTTAGCTTCCCGCTAAAACAAACTTCAGCACTCTTAGTGGAAGACGCAAAATCCAAACACTCATGTCTTCTGACATCCAGTGAGTGATTCCTAAAAATGAAAACCAGAAGGAAAATCATTCAACAGAACAGACCCATAAGTCATAAGTGCCGGAGACAATGGGATTAGCAAGCAAAAATTTACATCAGCTATTATTAAAATGCAGAAAGATGTAAAAGGAACAAATGGAACTTTTAGAAATAAAGAACATAATATCTTTAAAAATGAGCCTTGGATGGACCTAATAGCCCAATCTATTATGAAGAAAAGAAGAGCTGAAAACATGAAAACTAAACTACAGAGAGACTTAAAAAAAGATCCGAATGTCAGTGACTTCTGGGACAGTTTAATATACATGTAATTGGAGTCTAAGAAAGAAAAAAGAGAGTGTAAGACAGTAAAAACATTTTGAACAAATAATGGCTAAAATTTCCCCAAATTTAATAAAGTTCTAAATCCACAGATCCAATAAATTTAACAAGTCTCAAGATGTATAAACACAAAGAAAATCATACCAAGGCATATAACCAAATTTTGAAAACAGATGATAAAAAGAAAATCTTAAAAACAACCAGAGAGGGCTTCCCTGGTGGCACAGTGGTTGGGAGTCCGCCTGCCGATGCAGGAGACGTGGGTTCGCGCCCCGGTCCGGGAGGATCCCACGTGCCGCGGAGCGGCTGGGCCCGTGAGCCATGGCGCTGAGCCTGCGCGTCCGGAGCCTGTGCTCCGCAACGGGAGAGGCCACAGCAGTGAGAGGCCCCCGTACCGCAAAACAACAACAACAACAACAACAACCAGAGAGGAAAGACATATTTCATGTAAAGGAACAAAGATGTGATCTCAGACTTCTCATCAGACACTATGCAATCCGAAAGACAATAGAACATCATTTTTAAAGTGCTGAGAAAAATAAACCGTCAACCTCAAACTCTACATTCAGGGAAACATATACTTTAAGAATAAAGGTGAAATAAGGACTTTTTCAAACAAACAAAATCTTAGAGAAGTTAATTCTAGTAGGGGCACTACAATAAAATAGTAAAGGAAATTCTTCAGCAAAAAGAAAATGATACTAGATAGAACCCAGGTCTACATAAAGGACTGAAGAGCACCAGAAATGATAAACAGGTAAGTATACCTTAAAGGCACTTTCTCATCTTTAAAACATTTCTTGATTAGATAATTGTTTAAAACAAAAAAAATAGCAAAGTATTCTGGACTTATAATATATACAAAAGTAAAATGTATGACAACAATAAGACAAAGAAAGGAAGGCGGAAATGGTACACTGTTTTAAGATTATTACATTATACATGAAGATATATATTATATCAAGCTATACCATAATAAGTTAAAGAGCAAATTGTGAACCATAGAGCAACTATTAAAAATTAAAAATATGATATAGTTGATAAACAAAATAGAAGAATAGGAAAAATACTCAACCCAAAAGAAGTCAGGAAAAATTAAATAATGAACAAAGAATAGATGAAACATATAGAAAATAAATAACAAGGAGGACTTAAACCCACTTATACTATCAATTACAACAATAGACAAGGTCTAAATACTGCAAATAAAATGTGGAATGTCAGACTGTAAAAAAAAGCAATGCTCAACTATATGCTCTCTGTAAGACATACACTTTAAATATCAAGGAAGAAATAGGGTTAAAAGTAAAGGATGAGAAAAGCTATTCCATGCAAATCCCAATTACAAGCAAACCACCAAATCCATGAAAAATGGACAAAGGATAGGCTACGTCAAAAAATAATATATACAAATGATCGATAAGCTCATGAAGATTCTCAGAATCTATTTTCAGAGAAATTCCAATTAAAACTATAATGATGTACCAGTGCACACGTTCTGAATGACTGAAAACGAAAGGTTGACAATGTCTGGTATCAGTGATGATGTGGAGTCACGCTAAGTCTCATGCACAGCTGGTGGGAATGTAAAATGGTAGAGCCCTGGAAAACAGTTTGACAGTTTCTTACAAAGTTAACATATACTTGCCATACGACCCAGCAATTATGCTGCTAGGTAGTTAATGAAGGAAAATGAATACGTATGTCCACACCAAGACTTGCACATAATGTTCTTAAAAGTTTTTTTTTTAATAGACCCCTACTGGAAATAACCCAAAGGTCTATCAATGGGTGAGTGGAAAAACTGTAAATCCATGCAATGGGTTCCTAGTCAGCGTATAAAAGAAATGGACTTTTAATATCTACAACGACATGTACAAATCTCAAAAGCTTTACGCTGAGTGAAAGCAGCCAGACACAAAAAGCTACATTCATTTACATTAAATTCTACAGCAGGCAAAACTAATCCACAGTGGCAAAAGCAGATCAGTGATTGCCTGGGGACAAGGGAGCAGGTGATAACCAGCAGAGGACACAAGTGATCTTTCTGAGGACTCTGGTAGTGGTGACACAGTTGACATTTGCCAGAAGTCATGCTACACTTGAAATGGGTGCATTTAATTTATACGGATAAATTTTTCCTCCGTGAAGTTGATTATTTTAAATGTTAATTTTACAGCATTTATTCTCTTTTGTAAGCCAGTGATTCCCAAACTCTCATCAATTAACAACTAGGAGGAAAAGCGTCATACCCATGAATCTAGGGAACCATAGATATGCCGAATTTTGGCTATAGATCAAATAAATAATTTATGACAGTAAAAACTAAATTGTTTACTTAAGCTGTTAATCTGAAGTTGTAGTGACTGGACTGCTCTAAAATATCACCCAAATCTGAAGATACAGGAGAAATTACATAGACTGTATTCCTCTCAATAAATGTTGGCACCAGAATTTTCAAAAGATACTACTTGAACACCAAAATGTATATTGTTCGAGGGCATATACATTTGGTTCCAAAATGTATGGGGTTTTGCTTGAAATTAACTAGCTCAATAAAAGTAGATACAAAAAAAGGAAATTACCTTGCATAAATGCTTTCAGATACTCCTTCACATAACAGCAAGGCAGTAAAACGCTCACATTTATTTTCCTTCCGTTGATAACTTTGAAGCTATCATTTATGCCTCCAGGAATATTTACAAATCGTATAACAAACTTTTTCATGATGCCTATGTTAGCCATAAAGCATAGGCCCAGTTTTTAGACTGTCACCTAAACTAGCTGACCCTCTGTGTATATTTTTAGAAACAATAATGATAAAGTTCAAGTATTGTTCAAATCCCCATCTCATGCTCAGAGGTCACAACCAGGCCCAAATTTCCAAAGCGGATATTAAGAACCGTTTATTTTAGGGCTTCCCTGGTGGCGCAGTGGTTGCGAGCCCGCCT
>NC_041233.1:115312273-115353075 GCF_002837175.3 Physeter macrocephalus
AAAAAAAAAAAAAAAAAAAAAAAAAAAGAACCGTTTATTTTAAAAAGGAATGATAATCTCTCAGTCCCATTTAATTCCACGTAGATTTCGTGACTAGTTTAACACTGATGCTATGATTGCTAACCTACCCGCTGTGTGAGGCTCTGCGCTGAGAGCACTGACACCGCAGAGGGAATAATGCGCCTTTACCGTGAGGTCCAACAGCAATGGGGCATTAATCCACTGTCTGTCCTGCTACAGAAGAGCCTGCAGTTCACCTCCCCGACACCGCTGGCCTCTTAGGTGGCAGATCCCTTCCAACCATGCTTGTTTATCACAACTCTCAGGAATTACTCATTCAAAGGTACAACCCGTCACTGCACAGAAAAGACGTTTCCCTCCAATATTAAAGAAAGCCTGCCCAGGTGTACATCTTCTGTATTCCCTGCAGCCACCCCAAAGCCATTGAAAGACTTGGATTTCTAAAACCACTGCCAGAAGATAAGAAATACTGAGAGAAATAAAGAATTTTCTAAATGCCCATTTAAATTCCAACAAACTAGAAATATATACATATATATGTATTACTTATGAAGAAAAATACAAAACATTAAATATACTAAATACAAGGAATAAAACATGAATAAATTCAAAATAAATTCAAATAAATTCAATAAAACATTGAATAAATTCATATTCCCTGAATTCAAAGACTCAAAATCAAAGAAATTTAAATTAAAAGACATCTTTTATTATATACCTATCATTAAGATTTGAAGACTTCCAGCTCCACCAAGAGTACAGGACAACAAAACCATCATCTGCTTTTAGAGGAATTTAAAATGGAAGTAAATGTGGCAGGAGGCAACTTACCAAAATATCAAAGTTATAAATGTGCATCTTCTTTGACTTAGCAAGTCTCCTCTTAGAAGTCTCATCTACAGAAATCCTGACTTGCACGCAAGGACAAACTTTTCATTGTAGCATTTTTGGGAAATAACAAACAAAAGGGAATGAATTCAAATGCCCCTCCATTCAGTACATTACTTTGCATACCTAGTATGGGTCTATGTAGCCTTTAAAGAAAATGAGTTGTGTCTGTATGTACCTCTACGGAAAAAGTTACTGAAAGTAAAAAATAAAAAAACAAGTTATAGAACAGCTCGTAGAGTGTGACCAAGTTCATGTTATAAAAAAAACGAATGTGCCCAGCACATACAAATGGATATGACACTCTGCATGACAGTACTTAAAATGTTGGATTATTGAATGAACAACTCACTGAATAAATACTTAGAAAGAAAGCCGAAAGCATGTTGATATACGGGAGCGGCCACAACAGAGGGAGGCCCGCATACCACAAAAAAAACAAAAACAAAAAAAAAAATAAATAAAATGTTGGATTATTGAATGAACAACTCACTGAATAAATACTTAGAAAGAAAGCCGAAAGCATGTTGATATAACAGTGATTACCTATGGACCGGAGAGCAAAATGGCGGAGGAAAACACTGTGGGGCTATGAAGGGGGCTGTCACATTTTATATTACATATTTACTTGAATTTTTTAAACAAGTTATTTTTGAAGAGTTGAATTTAAAATTAATTTCAGTGAAAATCTAAAGAAAGTAACCTATCAGAAAACTGTTCACAGAAAAGCATTAAAGTTCAGAACAAAGCCAAAAGCTAAACGAATGGGCCAATTTTCACAATGAAAAACAGCATTTAAATTGACAAGTGCCACTGAGATCGCAAGCTGAAATCAAATAATGTAACTGGTTTGACCAATAAGGTGACTCTCAATCAACCAATTTAATTTAAAAATTGTTAATCAATTATTTATATCGATGTGAGTGACCTCAAGTGAATGAATGGATAACGAAGAGTCTGGGTTTCATCTTATTATACCTCAGGCTTACTCTCAACTCATTTTATTTTAAAAGACTAAGTTATTTACTATGCAAATTTTCTAAATTTGTTCATTAAAATTGTTTTGAAAATGCTTGTACCCAAAAAGGTCAACCCTGTTTATTATGATTGCAAATTGACAGTAAACTGCATAGAAGTCTGAATTATGTCTGTCACATATGGATTACAGTTTGAATTCAGAATAAACTCTGAGAAGACCCAACATGGCTCTAGCAAATACAGCTAATGGCACTCAACTGCTGCAGCCCAAAGGAACATCAAATAATCCTTTAGAAAAAAATCAGACAAGCTCGTGTAGTAATCTTCATGTCTACAATTTCATTTCCGAGTATTTAGAATTGTGCATAACTTAATAATCTGTATTCTTCCTGATGGAAAACCTGTTATCCAAATTAAGCGATTTTTGTCTCTCCTAAATCAGTTCAGCTAATTAATAGACTTATGCTTTCCCAACTGATTTACATTTGCGGCCAGGCAAGTTAAAAATACCAAGTTAAAAAGCCAATAAATATGTCTTCCCCAATTAAAGAGAGGCCACTCTACCAGTTTCACTGGCAAATGAAATAGCGCACTAATTTTAAAGCTATTTCAGTTAATAACATAATATATTCATTATATGTGTCCATTAACAGTAATATAAGTCCACCAGATGGAAAAAGTCAGAAAAAATTCAATTGGAAATTAAAATGTATTTTGTAATAAACTACAAGTGAGTGGATACATAGCTTGACGTAGAACTACAGTATGATGATTTTAAACAGAAGCAGCAAGAAAAAGAATCTAGTCTTTGTAGCAGAAGAGGTTTCCTCTTTTTATTTTGCATTTAGCTGCTTCAGTCTTAACCGGCAGAAAAACATTTATAGTTTGGCAGTCAGAGGTTTTCCTGTAAGTACAAATGGAACCCTAGGGCCTGGTTCCCGGCTATATATGCTATTTCTGGGAAGATGCACACAGGCTTTAAAGATCCCATGCTAGTCGAGGTAGGAACACGGCAGCAAAAGATTACCAAACTAGGTCAGATAATGATAGTGCACTAGTCCCTTTATTATTTTATGATAGAAATATTGTTTGTGTGATTGTGAACAGTTTTGTCTGTGAAACTGAACATGCCTGGTGGACTACCATTTATGAAATACATAAGAGGTTTTAGAACCAGAGCAGTCATGAAAGCACCATATGTTGATTGCTTTAGAAAATGTATGTATCAACCAATGTAAACATGATTCAAATACCTTTGGGAGCATAATCACATCCTGTTTAAAAAATTACTTTGAGCAAATCTAATAGAAAACATTTACCTATAGGTTTGGGGAAAAGATATATTGTAATTTTGTGAGAGAAAATAATGCCCTTTTGGTTTATCAAACATTTTACTAAGGCAGAAAAGATGGGTAATACATTTGAGTTAAGAATAATAGCATTTTCACATTAACAAGAAAAATTTCCATAAAACTAATTATAGGGGCTTCCCTGGTGGCGCAGTGGTTGAGGGTCCGCCTGCCGACGCAGGGGACGCGGGTTCGTGCCCCGGTCCGGGAGGATCCCACGTGCCGCGGAGCGGCTGGGCCCGTGAGCCGTGGCCGCTGAGCCTGCACGTCTGGAGCCTGTGCCCCGCAACGGGAGAGGCCACAACAGTGAGAGGCCCGCGTACTGAAAAAAAAAAAGAAAAGAAAAAACTAATTATATTCTAAAATCTCTATTGTTGATAATAATTCATTGATATTTTAAAACTGCTATTCAGCTGCCAAATAATAATGAAAGTGAATAGAAATGCCTATAAAATTTTTGTGGTATCTGCTCCAACTAGACTGCTACAATTAGGATAACTGGAAGAGGAGCTAACGGGGAATTTTGAGGTAAATTGTCCATTTGTTAGAAAATATGCATGCTCAAATAGTGGTATCTGCCTCAACTGCTTAGTCACACAATCTAATAATTTTAGTTTTTAAATGATGAACATCCTTTTAGTCATATTTTCTGATGGGACAAGAATGTTAAATATGTATTAATTGCTACTAATTAATATTTTAGGGATAATATTGATGACGTCTCACTTGTAATGAACCGTCATCTCTTCCAAACCTTCTGCGTCACTTGCTCTAATCTCAATCCACCTGAGAGACTTATTTTCATCTTAATAACAAATAGCAGAAAAGAACAGTTTTAAAATGATGTACAAATGTCTGTGTCAGAATATAGGGTAATAAGGTGCCAAAAAACAAGCTACATACAAGCTGTCTGTGGCCTAAGATATGCAAAGAATTAATTTTTGTGCTGGCATCTACTGTAATTAGAAATGGTTCCGTGCATCATGATTAAACCAGTAACTATGGTAACGAAAGCAGGAAAGCATAAGTGCAAAAAGAGAGACGCCGAATAAGCCAATGATAAGTTGCATTTCATGTTTATTTTTAGAGCCTTTGTAATGAGCAGAACTACCTATAAAATGAATATTAACTTTATTCTACTTCCTATCATTCATTGCCAATAGATTAAAACATATCATCCCTTAAACACACACACACACACACACACACACACACACACACACACACTACCAGGCAAGCACTAATACAACCTCGTGCACATTGCCCAGGGCTGCATGGAGACGGTGACAGAGCAGAAAATTTAAGTAAGAAGTTCACAGTTTTTGGTGTCTTAGCCTTTTTGCTACTAATGTATAGCAAAACCACCTGTTTCTTAGTTGCATGTGGCAACAGGCTCACGTTAGTAGGACACAAACATGAATAGAAGGCAACCACCAGCCGCGTGTCTAGTGCCGGGTCTCAGAGGCTCTCCCAGGGCAGTCCACTGAGAGACAGCAGTACAGACACCCCAGTCTCCCAGACCTGGAATCCTTGGCCTTCAGTGTACATTTTTTAGCCTCAAAACCGTGCAGGAATAGGAGGAATGTAGAAATGGTTCCGTGCATCATGATTAAACCAGTAACTATGGTAACGAAAGCAGGAAAGCATAAGTGCAAAAAGAGAGACGCCGAATAAGCCAATGATAAGTTGCATTTCATGTTTATTTTTAGAGCCTTTGTAATGAGCAGAACTACCTATAAAATGAATATTAACTTTATTCTACTTCCTATCATTCATTGCCAATAGATTAAAACATATCATCCCTTAAACACACACACACACACACACACACACACACACACACACACACACACACACACACACACACACTACCAGGCAAGCACTAATACAACCTCGTGCACATTGCCCAGGGCTGCATGGAGACGGTGACAGAGCAGAAAATTTAAGTAAGAAGTTCACAGTTTTTGGTGTCTTAGCCTTTTTGCTACTAATGTATAGCAAAACCACCTGTTTCTTAGTTGCATGTGGCAACAGGCTCACGTTAGTAGGACACAAACATGAATAGAAGGCAACCACCAGCCGCGTGTCTAGTGCCGGGTCTCAGAGGCTCTCCCAGGGCAGTCCACTGAGAGACAGCAGTACAGACACCCCAGTCTCCCAGACCTGGAATCCTTGGCCTTCAGTGTGCATTTTTTAGCCTCAAAACCGTGCAGGAATAGGAGGACTATTTAAGGCAGTTTCAAAAGAGAACGTCAATCCAAACTGACGACGGGTATAAAAAACAAGCCATTTTTGAAGAGATTTTGTTTTGTTTCGTTTTTTATCATTTCTTGAGGCTGGAAAAGATTCTGAGGAAGCCAACAATGTGAGGGCGAACAATTATCTCTTTACGGAAGACGGAGCAAGACGGAATAACATGAGTTTCAGAAAAACAACTTCCATTTATGAAATGACTTATTGTACAGATATAAGAAACAACATATCACTAAACAAGCTGTCAGAATCAAGCTGAATTTAATAAGAGACAGAAATAAAAGCATCATGTTCTTATTTAGCACAAACAGAGCTCACTAAACATTTCCCCCCCCATGTTTCAATTTTGTAATTCTGGAATAGAGCTTCTGGGTAAAGAACTGCAAACCTTTTACAACCCTTATTTCAATGTGAAGTAAGTTAGGAAGTTAAATGGTTTCAAAGGTGGAAAAATCAGTCTCAACTAAGACAGGGCACCAAAGACTATTTAATGTTTCAGAAAAAGCTTTATGCAATTGACTCCAAACACACACACACACACACACACACACACACACACACACACTACCAGGCAAGCACTAATACAACCTCGTGCACATTGCCCAGGGCTGCATGGAGACGGTGACAGAGCAGAAAATTTAAGTAAGAAGTTCACAGTTTTTGGTGTCTTAGCCTTTTTGCTACTAATGTATAGCAAAACCACCTGTTTCTTAGTTGCATGTGGCAACAGGCTCACGTTAGTAGGACACAAACATGAATAGAAGGCAACCACCAGCCGCGTGTCTAGTGCCGGGTCTCAGAGGCTCTCCCAGGGCAGTCCACTGAGAGACAGCAGTACAGACACCCCAGTCTCGCAGACCTGGAATCCTTGGCCTTCAGTGTGGATTTTTTAGCCTCAAAACCGTGCAGGAATAGGAGGACTATTTAAGGCAGTTTCAAAAGAGAACGTCAATCCAAACTGACGACGGGTATAAAAAACAAGCCATTTTTGAAGAGATTTTGTTTTGTTTCGTTTTTTATCATTTCTTGAGGCTGGAAAAGATTCTGAGGAAGCCAACAATGTGAGGGCGAACAATTATCTCTTTACGGAAGACGGAGCAAGACGGAATAACATGAGTTTCAGAAAAACAACTTCCATTTATGAAATGACTTATTGTACAGATATAAGAAACAACATATCACTAAACAAGCTGTCAGAATCAAGCTGAATTTAAATAAGAGACAGAAATAAAAGCATCATGTTCTTATTTAGCACAAACAGAGCTCACTAAACATCTTCCCCCCCCATGTTTCAATTTTGTAATTCTGGAATAGAGCTTCTGGGTAAAGCACTGCAAACCTTTTACAACCCTTATTTCAATGTGAAGTAAGTTAGGAAGTTAAATGGTTTCAAAGGTGGAAAAATCAGTCTCAACTAAGACAGGGCACCAAAGACTATTTAATGTTTCAGAAAAAGCTTTATGCAATTGACTCCAATGAGTTAATGTTAATGTCATTTCCCATTCATCTATTCATTGTGTCAACCCATATCAGGCATCTGCTCTCGGTTCTGGGATACAATTGTGAATAAGAGAGACAAATCTCCTGCCTCACATAGCTTCCATTCTGGGCAGGGATGTAGACAGGAAATTAGTAAGTAAACAGATTGTGGTAAGAGCTCTGGGTGAATAAATGGGGGGTGTGACAAAGATTAATTGTCAAAAGCCTACTTTGTTAGGTGGGTCAGGGAAGACCTTTTTGAGGTAGGTGAGGTTTCTGTCTATAGGAGCCAGTGACGTGATGGCAAGCATCCCGATAGGGAATGGCACGTCCAAACGTGCAGTGTCTGAGGGACATAAGATGACAGCACAGGGACTTCCCTGGCGGCGCAGCGGTTAAGAATCCACCTGCCAATGCAGGGGACACGGGTTCAATCCCTGGTCCGGGAAGATCCCTTATGCCACGGAGCAACTAAGCCCATATGCCGTAACTACTGAGCCTGCGCTCTAGAGCATGCGAGCAATGGAGACCCAACACAGCCATAAATTAATTAATAATTAATTATTAGATGACTGCACAGTCAGAAAACGGGGGCAGGGGGCAAAGAGCAGAACAGGAGAACAGGACGGTGCCTGGCTGCAGAGGCCGTCAAGGCAGAGAGAGAATGGGTGACCTGGTAGGCCATGTTAGAGGTTGGATTTTTTTCAATGTATCCGTCTTCCCCACAAATGACATTTTTTTTTTTACCTTTTGGAATCATTTCTTTAAAAGTGCCTGTTAGAAAGACCAAATATGTTTACTCACCCAGAACTTCTGTTCAACTTCCTGCGAGGAAGCCAAGATTGGAGATCACTGCTGTACTGGAAGCAGATCAGGAAAGCAGACAAAAGCACATCAGAACCTGTAGTCCCAAGTCTTCATGTGCACATTACAAGGTGGAGAGGGCAGCCTCCTTTATTGCTTCTTCCAAACCAAAGATGACTTAACCGCCATCTCCATTCACATCAACTAGGCACCAGAAAAGGAGCAAAGAATGTTCTTCCTCATTTTCGAAAACTGAATGCCATATAACTTTAAAAGTCCAAGTGGAGAGCCTTTAAAAAGTAGTTAACATCTTCTCAGTAATTCAGACTGTGTTTTGTTGTTTTCTTTTCTTTTCTTTTCAATTCTCTTTAGTTTGATTGTTTTCTTTTCCATTTTGATGTGTACCAACAGAAACTCCTCATGTGATTTCCACAGCAACCGCTAGAGGGAAAACTTCTACTGAAGAAAATCATTTAAAAATATTCAATATTATCTTCATATGTATCCTAAATCTGAAGAACTCAAAAATAATGATGCCTCCAAAATGAAAGATTATATATACAAGCATCTCGCAAATCTCATATGTATTTTCAAATGAGTCCCAATAATAATTAGCATTTGTGCTACAATACATATTCTGCAAAGGCTCTTACATTCATTACCTCACTTGCTTCTCCAAATGAATGGCTAAGAGAGCAGCTAAAATTTTTAAATGTTGATTTAACCAAAGACACCCAAGATTTTAATTGCACAATCAAGAGCAGAACGGAGGTCTGAGTATTTTTTTCAAGTATGTTACATGGTCTCCCCACCAGGGTTTTTAGGAAAATAGAAAGTTTATAGTCTCAGTTTTCTCATCATATTCTGGATTTTTAGCAAGATACCTGGAAACACAGTAGACACTTGAATAATCACTGAATGTATGGATGAATTAACATATGAATAAAATGAGTGAATGAATGAAATTCCCCTCTTGTTTCTCTGCAGCGGTGTGTGCTACCACAGCACCTAGCAAAAGGATACCTGTTTTTTTCCAACCACATCTCATCTCCAAGTTAGTAATTGCAAGGATGCCTAAGGATATTACTTGCAGCTTAATAAGCCCTATGAAGAAGAACAGAACTTTGTAATCCTTTCTCCAATATCATGGAATCCTTATGTCATGGACTGAATGTTTGTGTGCCGCCCCCCCAAAATTTCTATGTTGAAATCCTAAGCCCCCATGTGATGATGTTAGAAGGTAGGGCCCGTGGAAGGAGATTAGGTCCTGAGGGTGGAGCCCTCATGAGTGGATTAGTGCCCTTAAAAGAAGAGTGAAGGTTTGTTTCTCTTTGCCATTCTTCTAGAATACTGGAAGAAGACGGCCATCCGTTGGCACCCTGACCTTGGACCTCCAATCTGCAGAACTGCAAGAAATAAATACCTATTATTTATGCCACCCAGTTTATGGTATTTTGTTACGGCAGCCCCATCTGACTAATACACTTCGTCTTGTTCCACCTTCTCTACACTGTTTGACTTTAGAAAATTAAACTAGGAAATTCTGATTATTCCACTAAATCTTATATAATGCATTATTATAACAAATATAGAACTAAATCACATGGGTTAACCTCAGAGGAAAGCAGATACAATTAAATAGAAGAAAGGAGAATTATAATTGTGACTCTACCCCTTCCTTTTGCTGGAATCGTGAAAACATTTGCCACAAAGTTATGTTATGGGGCCTATGCCCCATCAAGTGAAATAAAAATATTAATACTATAACTAATAATAATTACCACCAATTAATTGCTATTAAAGTAAGTAAAGGGCAGTTATTGAAATTAACTGATCCTTGAAGATCCTGGAAAACAAGTGATAATTTCCTGAGAAAGACCAGATGCCTTTCCTATTCTAGCAAGAAGGCTGCACGTGGTGGTATGTATGTATGTAGATGGGGATTGGGGTGGGGAGAGGAAACCAGCTACCTTTTCTCCCTCAGTGAAACTTCTTCCACGCAACTAAGGAATCAAGAAACAGCTCCTAAAATGAACAGCTAACCCAAAGTTTCATATACTCCCAGATATCATAAAATATTTTCCAAAGAAACACCCAGAAATTTAATAAAAGTACTTATCAATGAGTGACGTGATTACAAGTGATACTGATGTTTCTTTAGTGCTTTCCTATAATTTCAATATGCTCACAATGAAAAATGAATTACTTTTTGAACAAGGGGGAGATTTTTAAAATTCAAGTAGTATAAATTTCATCTCTGATCTTAAAATTATCTGTTTGGCACATATTTGGTGTTAAAAAAAGGTTAAGCTGTTTGCTTTTTTTTTTTGTTCAATCTAAGAAGCTAAATAATCAAGTGCTGTTAGATTGAGTCGTAGCTAGTACTCCCTGTTTCTTCTTATCAAGAGCTGACCTTAGTAAAGATTCCTTGGAACTGGCAAAGAAACAAGGGCATCTGCTCTGGCTGCTCCTTCCAGAGTCCTTCACCAGTTTGATTTCAAGTGCACTTAGAAGATAAAGTCAAACTGGCAGGCTTCACCATATCTGTGCATTCTGCACATTTAGTACATTCCTTGAGTAGGTGGTTTTGCAAACAGCTTATTTAAAAATTATCTGATTTTCTGCATTAAGTTTTTTGGGTGATATTCCATGAAATCAAACAGAAAAAGTTCTTGTAGCTTTGTGAGCTCACATATCATATATCCAGTGAATTTTTAAAATCCAGGAGTGAAAGGAGATAAAGTTATTAGTAATCAGATCATATACAAGCACTGCTGAATGACAAATGATTTTGTAAAGGAAAAAAAATGTCAGAACCCCCTCAGGAAAATCTTAAAAGCACACAGAGTTCACCATTAGGAAAAGTAATTCAGTTTATAATGAATATCAGCGGGGAAAAGATTCAATACAGTTTGACAAAGTTAATTTCTACAGTATTGTGGTATTTTAAGAGATCTATTGCCCATCCAAACTCAGACACCTAATTATATCATTAGAAAAGAATAAATAAAATTATATTACCTGTGGGTCTAATAGAGCCCTGGTGAGATTTAATAAATGTCTATATTTATTCAATTTTTTATTCACATCATTTTAATGACTTTATAAATTAAATATAATTGTAAGTGCCATTGATTCCTGAGACAAAAAATTTCAAGCATATAACAATATTTCCTATATAACTAGGAGGTAATTTTGAAATATGAAAATAGGACTATAACCCTTGAGAATTATCCCTAATTTTCAACAAAATGCAAATATTCCAGGTTCGACCACAAATTTCAAAGAAAGAAATTGCAAAATAACTTCTGCTCATTGAAATGTGTTTTGGGAGTGAAAAAATAGCTTCTGGAGTGCTTTTAGATTGAGTTTTACTCTCAGAAAAACCTAGGACAATCTGCTACAGTCAACAGATTGCGCGGTCCTTGCCACACTATTTTTTGCTGTGATTAGGCACATGTGTTGGGGGCGGGGATGGAATGCGGAGAGGAGGGGACAAAGTCCTCACTTCAATTCTAAGAAAAAAATATTACTTCAAATGGCACACAATAGTTTTAAACGCCTTTTCCCCCCTCACCTTAAATGATTACCAGCAAGAATCCTACTATTGTAGCAAAAATTATCAACCATAAATTCAACTATTTAATTTCCAAAGTACTGAAAATAAGTCACGTCGGAAAGTTGAGCTCTCAGAATGGAAATATCTACCAGTGGCTCAAATAATATTGAATTAAAAACAACATGGTATTTGTAAGGCATTTTTTCTTCCCTATGAATATTTAGAAAGTTTTTTAAAAATTATTATTATTTCAGGCTTCTGCTACAGTGAATGCCACCCATTCCAAAAAGCTCCTAGAGATTTTCCTCTCCACAAACTAGAATTTACTGCTCTTTTAAGTAAAAGGTTGATAAATGATTGAGAACCTTTATCCTTCCTACTGATCTCACCACGGGACAAAAAAGGATACCTTCCCAAGATGACTGTCTGTCCAACCAACCCTTGTAGCAAGTCATTTTCTTTTAAAATATTATATTTGCCTGGAATTTTCAGTAGGACAAATGAGTGGAAGAATCATACACCATGAATTCTTTGCTCTTTGGCTACGGTAATGAAAGGTAAGGGATCACAAAAAGGGTGCCCTCAAAGTAAGGTATTATTAAGGTATTATTCAATCACTTTCCCCAATTACCCATTACAACAAGGAGCTGAGGCTACGATCGCTCTGCTTTCTTAGGGTAAGTATTTTTTAAAGAAAAAATTAAATTCTTCTATTTAAGCAACATGAAACTAGGAATATTTACAAAGCATTAGTTCACTCACCTATTCCACAAATATTTTTGAGTGTCTCTTCTGTGAAAAGTTTTATGCGAGTGCCTTTCCAGAGCCCATGAAATCATACAATAATGTGGATAGTGACCCATCTCTTCCACTAATGAGTCCAGTCCTGCTGTAATACAATGCCCAAAGAAAACAGAAATCCCCTCACCACGACAGTTACATAATGGGAAGGTTCTGCTTTGACCACGGAAGATGGCATGCATTCTAAATATCTACAATCCTAATTTTCATCAAATAAAGAAGAATATCAAGGGCAGGGAGATTTTATTCTACATCAAACTGTTCCCAGAATTCTATAGTTTTTGCACCTGAAAAACCTATAAATATACTGTGTTGGAACCTCTGCTGCACCATGACAATTTTCCACAGAGAAGTATTCTAGGAGAATAATAATTTGTGCACTAGATGTGAAAATGGCTCAGGAAATAGCATTTTCAGAAACCTAAATTTACATCCACTTTAAGATATGTAGTACAAAGGGTTGAGGAGAAAGAACTTTCTAACCACAACAGGGCAGCCAAACGCCTGCAAAGCAGAAACATGGCAGAAATTTAATTGATGCTTCCCTCAACTGCCATTATTCTTAGTTAATACAGGAATATCGCTTTCTTGATTGCAACACACCACACAACTTTGAAGCCTGCTGGACACATGGCGGATGTACAGTGTGTGCTACCACGGTTACTGTTAAAAGGGAGTTAGTCAGGTTAACCCAGTTGGCTTATAATCATTTTTTTTCACAATTGGGATCCACACCGGCAGCAATGAAAGCTGGGTAATAGAAAAGTGTACAATCAACTTCCCTTGGCTCTTCTTCCCAACCTAGGATGTACGCTGGCTCCTCCCAGAGAGGCAGTATGGTCTAGAGCTTTACTAATAAGGTAGACTCCAGTCACACGTAGCTATTTACCTGTAAACTCTGTAATGGAATATAGTTGACATACAATATTCTGTCAGTTTCAGTGCACAACATAGTGATTCAATATTTGCATACATTACAGAACGATCACAATGATAAGTCCAGTAACTACCTGTCCTCATACAAAGTTATTAAATTCTTAACATCATTCCTTTTGCTGTACATCACATCCCTGTAGCTTATTTATTTTATAACTACAAGTTTGCACCTCTTATACCCTTCACCCTCTTTCCTCTGGCAATCATCAATCTGTTCTCTGTATCTATGATTCTGCTTTTGTTTTGCTTTGTTTGTTTTGTTTTTTAGATTCCACATATAAGTGAAATCATACCGTGTTTGTCTTTCTCTGTCTGACTTATTTCACTTAGGATAATACTCTCTAGGTTCATCCATGTTGTCACAATTGGCAAGATTTCATTTTTTATGGCTGAGTAATATTCCACCATATATATATGTGTATATATAATATATGTGTGTATATATGTATGTGTGTGTATATATAAATATGTGTGTATGTATATATACACATTCCACTACATACATACATACACACATATATATATGTATAATCTTTCCCCATTCATCTGTTGATGGGCACTTAGGTTGCTTCCATATCTGGCTATATTGTAAATAATGCTACAATGAACATGGTGGTGCATGTATCTTCTCAAATTCGTGTTTTTGTTTCCTTCAAGTAAATACCCAGAAATATCTATTATCTTCTCACTAAAAAAGTCAAGTAAAACCCAAGAGGCTAAAGACTAGTGACTCTGAAGTGATGAGTCAGGTTGTCATCTCTTGAGAGAGACAGACGTCATCATTTCCATTCTTCCTTCAATCATTAAAGAAGGTGATACATTTCTGTTTTCTGAGAGCAAGGACAGCTTGAAAAGTAAGCTTATTAGGTGTCTATGGTTGTACATGTAGTTCAGCCTTCATAGCCCAACTATATTTCTGTCCCCATTACTCACAGGGTCTCATATCTCTCTATTTCTTTGGGTCTCAAACATAGTTTAGACTTTAGGCATTTTCTACTTAACCGGGGTAAGAGTAACCCCTTACCTCAGCTGTCTGATGGCAAACAGCAAGCCATGCAGCAACAACCAAAGACAGATAATCAGGAACTGAACCAAACCCCGGTAGCACAGAGGGGGTAGGGCAGGGGGCTGGGAGAGCCTAATAAACATTTGAGTCAAGAGCATCCGACAGTGACCTTTAACAGGTAAAACACTCTCTGTCTTTTAGGAGTCCAAGATAAACCACAACTTTTGTTAAACGGCGTCCTAAGGAGAGACACATTGTCCATCGTCTGGAAGAAGAGTGGCTGGGCTTTGCCACACAGATAATCCACGACTAGGCAGAGCCCACACCTGACATCTCACCTTTTCAAGATAGCTCGAGGGACTGCCTCTCTACTTGTACCAACACTTACACACCGTTACCTAATCCTGGGCTCCCAGGGGAGGGAGCAAAAATCTACTAAGCCCATTTTAAAGAACAGCTTATTTCAATGCCGTTGTGTCCTTTGCTTTATTCAACAAACATTCAATAGCAAACAGAGAATATGTTTTCAAAAATTCAAATACGGTAGACTAATGGAACCAGGCAACCTGAGAGCAGATCCCAAAGGCACAGCTCACTAGGTCTGACCTTGTGGTAAAAGAGAAAATAATAATAATAGTACCCAACTCACAGGATTTTGACGGTAGTAAAACCAGCTAATATATGTAAAGCAACAAAAACTGTGTCTGGTCCAAAACAAGTGCTCAAATATAATGTTAGTTATCATATATCTTGATCAGTACAGAGGTAAAGTAAAATCTTCTCAGGCAGAGGCCATTTTCATGGTTCTCAGTTTTATTTACGGGCATCCAGTCTACCTCTGGTTCACCCGATCGTTAAATCATTTGGCTGTGCTCTTAACCAGTATTAAGGAAACACTTCATTGTAAGTAATTATTAAGTAGTATAATTCAAAATCACTGCAACCTGATGGTAACAACAACAACAAAAATTGGTTTAGTTAAAAAAAAAAAAAAAAAAAAGTACTGATAGAGCCTGATTCCTCAGTGTGCTGAATAAACCATCCATTTCTAAAAGTCTACATCCAGTTTGGGATAAAGCCAAGATCTGGGGAGAGCTGTGAGGGCACCACCCAGGGGGGTACTGGGGCGCGTTGGTGCAGCCTCTAGAGGGCCAAGTGCGCAGTCTCTCCAACTCTGCCTTCAGTGACACTGAACTTTGTGGAAAAACACCGTGAAAGTGGTCAAACACTTCAAATAAGGGTTTACCCCACACTCACCAGAGAACTGGCTGTTAAACACTTACCACCATACCACTGGGGCCACAGACCTGCACGGGATGGAGTGCCATCAGCCGGAGTGGACGTGAGTCACACGAAGTCTAACGCTGTATCAGATATATGAGAAGGATCTTGTTGAGGATACTGTCACCAAATTTTTTTAATTCCTGTTCTTTGAGAACCCACTGGCCAAATTTCTCCCTTACATACCAGAAAGACACGTGTTCTGGCTTGTTTTTATCCTGCAGAAAATGGTGTTCACGTAACTGTATCCCTTTCTTGTTGGATGTTAGAAAAACTAGACATAATTTGTAGGTTACAAATTTATAGAATTTAATGATATATATACTCTGTTTAAGAATCTCACCCAGGGCTTCCCTGGTGGCGCGGTGGTTGAGAGTCCGCCTGTTGTGAGCCATGGCCGCTGGGCCTGCGCGTCCGGAGCCTGTGCTTCGCAACGGGAGAGGCCACAACAGTGTGAGGCCCGCGTACCGCAAAAAAAAAAAAAAAAAAAAAAGAAATCTCACCCAGCTTCACTACATTTTTCTAAATTAAATTCCCTTTTGCCCTCTTTCCCCTTAACCATTTTTTAATCTCATCTTTCTATTTCTTTGTTTACGTTTAGGAATTTATATATCTCTGCGAGGTACTAACACTTTTGAAATAATGTTTTAAATAAATAATTAGGCTGTATAATTTAACTGTCAGATCCTAAATAATTTCTTATTCCAATGAAACTTTTTTAATTACTTAGGCACAGATTCCGTGAGACAGGAAGCTATTCCCCAGTTAATCTGCACACAGACAGTGAATTAGGCTTGGCTGGAAAGTTGATCAATTCATCCTCTGACTCTAATTTTTAAATGTTTAAGTACTCATTTCAACTGAATACTATATTCCTAAGCAATGTAATGCAATTTTAATCCCATTTTATGACAGCAAAATACATATTAAAAGGGCGGGGGGGGATGAGGACCATTTGGTACAAGTAACAACGTGATGGTATTTATTATTCTCTATCATAAATATGAGAATAAAACAAATCACGTATGCTAGTGTGCATACTGTCAGGGTTTACCTCACAATATTTCAGTGGGGAAAATACCCAGAAATGACTCAGTGGTCCACACTAAAATAATGCCTATCGAAATATATTTAACAATTGTTCATACCAACATTGGAGAAAAGGGAAATGGAAAAAAACATATTTGCCACCTGAAAGGCTTGCAGAGAAGACTAGCTCTTACAGAGCATGCAGCTTTGAAATGTCCAGAATTGAGCCATCAGGATTTAAAGGAAGCTGACAGATGAAGACGTAACACACTAAATAGATGCACTTTACCCATCACTACAGCCTCTGATCTCTCTGTCTGTTTCCATTAGTTCTTCCCCACCCCATACTCCCATCTACACCACGTATTGAGCAAAAACTCTGTGCTTCACAATAAGCTAAGTGCGAAGGTAGATATCCAAGATGCACAACAGGGCATCTGCCCTCAAGGAACTTCATTCATTTTCATTTTAGTTGAACATATCCGTCGGTCAACCCCGACTTTATACCTATGTACCTGACATTCTACAAGACGCTGAAGGTACTCAGGGGGAGTACTTAATTCCCCAACCAGAAATGACCCATAGCCTGGTTGAAACCCCAAATGAAAGAATTTTTACAACAAATTGAAAATTGTGTGGCATAGAAGGAACGAGAAGGCTGGACAAGAAAACCAAACCAAATTAGGACGGGGATTCGAGGGAAGCCGGCGTGATGCTGATAAGCGTAATGACAAAGCTACTCTGTAATCGTTTACTTTGGATCAGGCATGATGGTCAGAGTTAAGTTTTAGGCTGACTACCTACGTACGGGCCCACAGGAATTGTCCAGTTGTACAAAGAGGCAAGGCAGACAGAGATATCTTTTGCTATCTTTTGCAGAGCTCTGCAGGATTCAAAAATCCTGTAAAAATGTGTGTGTACGTGTGTGTTGTGCATGGGATGTAGAAGAAGAAGTTCAAAGACCTTTAGGACGACAGTAAGCTAAGAGGCAAACACTGTGCGAAGTTCCAGATCAAAGCAGAGAGCTGTTTAGCAGGTCTATTCTGTGATTATATTCAAAAATCCTGTAAAAATGTGTGTGTACGTGTGTGTTGTGCATGGGATGTAGAAGAAGAAGTTCAAAGACCTTTAGGACGACAGTAAGCTAAGAGGCAAACACTGTGCGAAGTTCCAGATCAAAGCAGAGAGCTGTTTAGCAGGTCTATGAAAAAGAAATGTAATGAACATCACAAAGTAGAATAAAAATACCAAGGGGAAGAGATATCTCTATAGCATTTCTACTGCACAGTCTGAAGCGGGAAAATATTTTGAACAAAATATTGAGGAAAGCTTGAATATAAGTACAGAATCCCTTTTGGAGTTAAGTCTCGGGGTAACCAGAAATTCAGGAGTCAGCTCACCCTTACAGTAACTATAATTAATCCGAAGCAAATTCTGTGTGTCAGGAGCGCCCGTTTCCCCAACGCCACAAGGAAATTGAAGTCAACATCAAACAGCATTCCCATTAAAAACGCAGAAGAACAAAATCAAAAGCAAAATTGTTACATGGTGTTACATAAATTTTCCAGATTTGTACAATTTAAAGCGGTGGGTTACATCTGTGTGTTAATCCTCTGCAAAGCCAAAGCAATATATTTGCCCCGTGTTGATCTGCGCTCAAAAGAAATGAAACATACACAAAGCCTAGTTTTTGTTTGTGCCTACAGCAATGAGAACAGCACTGTAACTTGTGATCCTGGCCTGTCACTACTGACTCTGAATGCTAGATCATGGTGTATTTTTTTATATTTCCTGTAAAAAGTTATTTGGGCCAAACAAAATACTTGAATGGCATCATCCACCTTCAAAGTACTTTTCGAATGACGGTCCCTTAAAGAAATGAGTGCCGCAGAGTTTAGGAAACCGCTGTTTATCCAGAGGCAAGTTTACTGTTCTACTTTGTAGTACTGGGTTTGGGGTGTAGGAACTGCAGTTGTATTTGAAATGCATTTTCAAAGCCATTGCCATTGAGAACTATAAAGCAGCTTTCAAACCTGTTTGCAAATTCATTTGCTAAGCGATAGGGCAAAGTGTAAAAAAAACGGCCGAAACTGTATGCTAAACAGAGATGTTGTCTTTTTCTTTTTATTTCTTTTTTTTTTTTTTTTTTTTTTTTTTTTGTCCTGACCAGAAAGATAGGTTTCCACAGATCTCTGGAGATCTCTGGAGAGCTTTGCCGCTGGTCACTCTGAGTGTATATCAGCGGTCCATTAAAAGCCTGAATCTAGATCGTATCTTCAAATGCACTGTGGTGTTATCTGCCTAGACCCATGTCTGCTTTGCCAGAGCGCTAGGGTTCCCAAAAGGAGGCAGGTCTCCACTAAAGGAACCCTCTCTGGTTTCACCCTCCAGAGTCACAGCCGGCCCTCTGACTGCTCCGTCACTATGGCCTTCACTTTCGATGAAAACCGGCTTTGATCCATTTGCCTCGTCAGTTGTAAAGACCGGGATTTCTTGGCTTCAGATCGAGGCCTAATATCACAAGGCTGCACGTGAGGTAGATGAACGAGGAGTGCCACTGGTGTCTGAACACATACTACATCTGCTTGGAATTCCAGCTCAAAAAAAAGCTTCCACTTAATCGACTGTCATGAGAACCGGACAGTTGCAGTGTAGGGTGGCAGAAGAGCCTACTCATTCAACACAATCAATTCAAGAAGTAGGGACAGAAAACAGAGACTCTGCTGAAATGAAACATAAAAACAAACCTAAAATTAACTACTTTCAAAGCGTCTGGATAGGTGGGGACTGGAAGTCCTGGGACATAATACATAGTGTAATGGTCTATACGTGATGAGGGCTCACAGCACAGCTAGGCTCACACGTCATGACTGGATGTATGGCTCCTTACCTTTGCCATGACTGCCATCTCATAACCTCTCACGCACCGAGAATCGATCCTCCACACACACACACACACACACACACACACACACACACACACACACGTCACATGCATACAATTCAGTGACTGCTGTAATTACCCTGGTTTACTTAACGTTATGCAAAAAGATGCCAACAGCAAAGATGAACAGCAGAATGTTAGCAGAACTGGCGATCTGGGGGGTAGTTCAGTCACTACAGACACGTGGGTGTGTGCAATGCATTTTAAGACTGGACTTTGCTGCCCTGCGTGACCACAGAATCAGTTACCAAAACTCAGATATACTTCTCCCTCTCGGCCACTCCCCACAGATATCCACACAGAATGGGTGAATGAAAGGAACTGTTTTAGAGATAACCCAGAGATGGCCAATCATCCATCCAGGACGGTTTTAGAAAGAGTTTTAAATGGAAGAGGGCCAAAAATGTACATCTCCCGGGAGTCTCATTCACTGTCCTCTTTAATTATAAGAGCTGACATTAATTAGGAAACTACTGCCAGACATTGTTCTAAGCAATGTATACATTTAATTTGTTTAATTATTATAACACTATGAGATAGAAACTATTATCCTATTTTAGAGAGGAGAAAACTGAGGTGCCAACAGGTTAAGTGGTATCCCTACTGAATACCACAAAATCACTGCCAAATACTCGACTCTGGAAGCCAACACCACCCTGGTTAATTTTCTTAAATAAGCTCCTATTAGATCACACAGGTTGGCACCAATGTGTTCCAGCTAAACCTCTTCTTTTTTTTTAAACCACCTGGCCAAACTTGGGGTAAATTTTCAAATAGTTTGAATATAATAAAATTAAACATTTTAAAAGCAGAATCGAATTCTAGGCATAGAATTTAGCCATTTTGTGATGAGTCAGATATGGCTCCGAAATCTTTCAGGGTTGCAGGGTCAACACAATAAATTCTACTCTCCACCAGTCCCCTAATCAAGTAAATAAGAGCAAGGTGATGATCTAAATCTGTCTCGGGACCAAGACTGAAAAATCCCATTAAGAAGTCCAGAATATAAGTCATGCCACATCCTAGCTTTTTGACCCTAGACGAGAACGCGCCGGCCCCCCCGCCGCGGCTCAGGGGCCCAGCCGCTCCGCGGCACGTGGGATCTTCCCGGACCGGGGCACGAACCCGCGTCCCCTGCCTCGGCAGGCGGACTCTCAACCACCGCGCCACCAGGGAAGCCCGAGAAACGTAACTTTTATAGATTGAATGTGTACAATATGAGAAACGCTAAATGATTTTAAAGATCCCTTCAAATTCTAAATGTCTGTGCTGTCAAAAGACAAATCCAGAGCACCGCCGCATCAGGGTGCACAAAATTCACGCTATCTTAACTACAAAGTTGTTTCAATTTTGGAAAAATGACAGTTAATCGTAAGATTAGCTACCTTTCTATTGAAAATTAGGGATAAAGGTAAATATGGACAGTTCCTGACTTGCGTAGGTTTCGACTTAACGATTTTTCGATTTTACAGTGGTGTGAAAGTGATACACATTCAGCAGAAACCATGCTTCGCATTTTGAATTTTGAGCGTTTCTCACGCTAGAGATACGTGGTCTGATCCCCTCTTGTGATGCAGGGCAGGGGAGCAGCCTAAGTTCCCAGTCAGCCCTGTGATCACGAGATCCAACAAGGGACATACTTATAACTATTCTGGACCCAGAAAACCACTCAGCTCTTCACTTTCAGCAGAGTATTCAATCAATTACATGAGAGAGTCAATACTTTATTATAAAACAGTCTTTGTACTAGATGATTTTGCCCAACTATAGGCTAATGTGGGTGTTTCGAGTATGTTTAAGGTAGGCGAGCCTAGGCTAAGTACAATGTTCCGTAGGGTAGGTATATTGAATGCATTTTCAACTTAGGATATTTTCAGCTTCTGATGGGTTTATCGGGGCGTAACCCACCGTGAGTCGAGGAAGATCTGTAATGTAGTTTGACACATGCATACTGTTTAATGTATAAATATGTATACCTTAAAAGCAATATTATTACTGGCTTCTGCATTCCAAAGCCTAGGTCAGCCAGTGTGCTAATTTCTGAAGTTTTATTAACCCAAACATCCTTTAAATATAGCTAACGCTATAAAGCACATTTCAAGCTGATGGACTATCATTTGGTTACTTCTATCCAAGTATCATTTGGTTACTTCTCATGATATTCACACAAACCCCTTTATTGGAAATACCATGCATTTGAAAAACAAATTTTTACAGTGCTTGCAGATTATTTTTAAGCAGGAATGTTCATTCAACAAAAATGACAATACCATGGAATGGACTTCCATTTCTGGTCTGGCATGTAAGGAGCTTAGAAGTCACCACGCTGTTCTAACAAGAGCTGAAAAAACTGAAGATGAATGAACGACTCTTCTAAGATTCACCAGAACTGAAGTCCCAGGACAAACTTGTGTCCCCCAAATTGGAGAGACAGATAGGCAGATACAGACAACCACAGTTTACAGAAGCAGGGACCCCTGCTGGAACCAGCGCCGCGGTAAGAAAACTTCAACTGTCTGTACTTGATGGCTTGCTGGAAGCTCAGTTTGAGCTTTTAACGAGTTTGAGAGTTTAAAACTCCAGGAGGCGCCAGTCTTAGGGAGGCCCCCGCACTTCTGTGAGCTTCACCTGCCAGAGCCCTGCTAGGTTCTCACAGAGAAGATCAGAGAAAAATTCCTTGGTGCTTCCATTCCAGGGGAGGGGGGGGCAGCTGGCAGGATATAGCCTTTCTGAAATACACCCAGAGTATCCTGTTCTTCTTAACAAGACCTGCCCTCAAGCGAAATATTTTACCAAAGCTAAAGTGATCTGGAAGAAGGGAAATATTCCAGCCCACTCCTGAGTTTCAGTTTCACCTAAGGGGTGGTGTTGGAAACAGAGAGGCCCTGGGAAAGGTCACAGCCCAAGGGCAGAGGCTCACTAATACCTAATCGGAGGACTACAGCTGCTTCTCTTCCCCCCACCTTACCTCCCCCTTAAAGGACTCCTGGGTAACAGCAGGGGAGCAAAACTGAGAGAGCTACAAGTCTCAGACCTTATTTAAGAAGGAATTTCCAGGAAACATTCATCGCTGGTGGAAATGCAAAATGACATAGACACTCTGGAAGACAATTTAACAGTTTCTTGTGAAATAAACATACAATTGGCCTTCTGTATCCATGGGTTTTGCATCTGTGAATTCAACCTATCTTGGATCAAAAATATTCGAAAAAATAATTCCAGAAAGTTTCAAAAAGGAAAACTTGAATTTGCAGCTCACAGATAACTATTTACACAGCATTTACATTGTATTAGGTATTAGAAGTAATCTAGAGATGATTTAGAGTATATGGGAGGATGTGTGTAGGCTATACACAAATGCTACATCATTTTATATAAAGAACTTGAGCATCCTAGGATTTTGGTATATGCAGGAAGATCCCGGAAACAGTCCCCCGTGGATACTGAGGGATGACTCTTTTCTTACCATATGATCCAGCCATCACACGTCTTGGTAATTACGCAAAGGAATTGAAAACTTATGCCCACACAAAAAGCTACACACAAATGTTTATGGCAGCTTCATTCAAAGCTGTAAAAATTGGAAGCAATCAAGATGTCCTTCAAAAGGTGAATAGATAAACAAATTGTGGTATACTCAAACAATGAAACACTATACAGCACTAAAAAGCAGCAAGTTATCAAGCCATGAAAAGACAAGGAGAAACTTTTCTCTTAAATGCCTATTACTAAGTTAAAGAAGTCCATCTGAAAAGACTACATACTGAATGATTTCAATTATATGACATTCTAGAAAAGGCACAAGTGTGGAGACAGTAAAAAGATCAGTGGTTGCCTGGGATCTGGGGTGATGGAGGGGGAGATGTGTCTGTGGGGCACAGGGGACTTCTCCTGTCTGAAACTATTCTGTATGATACTATAATGCTAGATACATATCTTTATACATTTGACAAAACCCATAGGACATACAATGCAAAGAATGAACTCTAGGGGCTTCCCTGGTGGCGCAGTGGTTGAGAGTCCGCCTGCCGATGCGGGGGACGTGGGTTCGTGCCCCGGTCCGGGAAGATCCCGCATGCCGCGGAGCGGCTGGGCCCGTGAGCCGTGGCCGCTGAGCCTGCGCGTCCGGAGCCTGTGCTCCGCAACGGGAGAGGCCACAACAGTGAGAGGCCCGCGTACCGCAAAAAAAAAAAAGAATTAACTCTAATGTATACTCTGGACTTTAGTTGATACTAATGCATCAACATTGGCTCATCAATTGTAACAAATGTACTACACTAATGCAAAACGTTAATAACACCAGAAACTGTGTTTCTGAGGAGGGATGATGGGGTAAGTGTGAATTCTGTACTTTCTGCTCAATTTTTATGTAATCCTAAAACTGCTCTAAAAAATATGCTTAATTTTTTCAATAAATGCCACAGAACAGCACACAATGATAGTTTGAAGATGAGTGATCATTAAGTATGAAAAATAAAGTTATTAAATTATTTTTACTTTCAAGGGCAATTCAGCAATAGCTTTCAGATATTATTGTTCTTTAAAACACAATGATGCTGAAATAGTCCACTGTGTCCTTCCTTTCTCCTTTTTTTTTTTCTTTTTCATCAAAGAAAACGTTTCCTACCAAAAAATATTTGGCAAATTCTCTGGAAATAAAACTCTTTTGCCCATGAACCTTGCCACCTCTCAATAAACAAGTTTGTTTTCACCGGAAATCTGCTTTTTGGGGCTTTTACAAAAACACACCAGACTTGTGCTTTATAACAGAGAAGGAAACCGAAGGTTGAAGGTCACATTCTAGTTGCAGTGAACACATGGGCCACTTGCCTGCCAAAACATGGCAGTTTTCGGAGATACAATAAGGAGACTCTCAACGGAAAAGAAAAAATAAAGAAATCAAGGAAAATGAAGAAAAAATACTAGTAAACAGTAATGACAGACTGCAGTATAGCTCTTGGTTAGTTTATATGTGTTTGTGGATGTGTGTGTGTGTGTGCAGGTGTGTGTTTTCACACATGTATCCACTGAGAAATGTTTATTAAAGAGGGAGCTATAAGGAATACATACAAAAGAAGTTGGACATGGCTCCTTCCCTCTTTGAAAGAAAAAAACAAATTCACCCTAAGCTTATTTCTTTCCTTATTCAAATTAGATTTAAAGGGTCATATGCAGGGTTGTGTAGCTTAATACCATCACAAGTGAAAAAGGAAACAGGAGAAGAGTCCAGGAAAGCCTTATCTTCAAAGCCACAACAAACTCCCTTGTTCTGAAATAAAAGGTCACATTAAAAAGCAGGAATAGCAACTGTAAGAAAAACAAGATTCTATGTCCTTTGTCACCCCTTTATTCGAATGAGCAAACTGCTGGAAGAACGTGTCTTCCGAATGGCAGGTCCACTGTGCTCCCCCGGTGTCAGCATCATCTGATACTCACAGCCCACTGCTTTCCAATGGAAGCGCAGGGACTCCAGGACAAAGGAGTCAGCCAGCGCCTGAAGTCACATCCTGCCACTGACCAGCACGGGGCACTCCTGGGGAGTGCAGCACAAGTCGCAAATACAATGCAGCCTTAGTTAGGAAAGTCAAGGATACAGCCCCCAGCAAGACTCCACTTGCTAGAAAAAGCCTGCCTGTCTGCAGCATCCATCACCTTCAGGCATTTATCTTCGGCCCAATTTTACAATATAGAACACGTTGAGATCGTCTATGGCCCTAATATCTTAGCAACTCGGATCAAAACCGGCCCACCCCTGCTTCCATCTCCTGCGAAACCTGTCCTTCAGGGCGGCACTGACATATGCTTTGCCTTTATCTGCTATGAAAACAGGGGCTCTTTAAAGGAGCTTGTACTTGCCTTTAGGTTACTACTCATCCAAACCTGGGTAAGCCTATCTCTGAGTCACATGTATTTTCAAAGCTGGACTCAAACAAGGAAATAGAGTAGATGCTTATATGCCTAAATAATGTGTAAACATATTTTTAAAAATTCATCTCTTCCATATAAAAATGAAGGCCAAACACACTCATAAAGACATCCCACAACTCCTCTCCCCAAATCCATCTCCTCTCTGCTTTATACTTCTGTCCAACTCTACTATTGATATATTCCCGTTTAAAAAACAACTTTTTTTTATTGGCGTATAACTGCTTTACAATGTTGTGTTAGCTTCTGCTGTACTACGAAGTGAATCAGCTATATGTACACATATATCCCCTCCCTCTTGGACCTCCCTCCCCGCACCCTATCCCACCCATCCAGGGCACCACGGAGCACAGAGCTGAGCTCCCTGTCCTATACAGCAGGTTCCCACTAGCTAGCTATTTGACACATGGTAGTGTATTTTCCCATCTTAAGACAGAAAGCAGAACAGGATGGAACTAACAAGAGAACCAAACAAGAAAGAGCAGAAGATGGGCAAGGTAATAAAAGAGATGGTACAGGGAAAATATGGCCCAGAAGCCTCTGATTGATGCTGTCTTCCCCTTTTTAAAGTAAAGATTTTGAAACAAAGTACTTATGTATTTTTCCAGAAAAATGAAAGTAGGATAGTGATGGTGTTGAAATCAGCAGTACAGTACGGCTACAATTTACATAACGTGTGGCTCTGGGGTTTCAGAAAGAGAAACAAATAGAGGTGAAAAGTACATCTTGGGGAAGTCAGTTGTGGGTTCTCCGTACTTTGGGCGGTGGAAACAGTTATTTCCTGGGCAGGACAAGCCGGCCACACTGCTGGGGGTAGGGGAGGAGCTGAGTACATTGTTCCCTGCTTGAAAAATATTTCCAGTCAGAAAAGAGTCATGTGCAGTGTAACTGACCTAAATTCTCCCATGCGGCTACTATTCATTCTCCCCTTCACATTATGATTCTCTGCATATACTTTATTCTCCATCAGTTTGTTCAAAGGACCCTAGCTTAGCTCTAAAATTTATTTTAAAAAAGCAAAGTGTTTTTAGATTTGTAACAGATGCAGCTACTAAGCACTAGATATTTTGTTTTAAATTTTCTTGTGCTGTAAATAAATTCACAAACAATGCAATGTTCCAGTGTATCTTACTACTACTAACAATAAAACACACAGATATTTTGCTCAAAAATCATCTTATTTGCAATAAAATGCAAAATCTTTGATGGCTGTTAAATTCATGCCAATAATTATTTCTAGCAAGACTGACAGATAGAAATAACAACAAAAATTCCTGAACATGAAATTTTAAAATATGGACATTTTCACTTGCAAACTGTTTTACTTTACCAATAATCCTTTTAAACTTTCTTTGAAATCTTTGTTATTGAAAACTATTAGTTGATGTCTTTTTTTTTTTTTCGGTACGCGGGCCTCTCATTGCTGTGGCCTCTCCCGTTGCGGAGCGCGGGCTCCGGACGCGCAGGCTCAGCGGCCAAGGCTCACGGGCCCAGCCGCTCCGCGGCACGTGGGATCTTCCCGGACCGGGGCACGAACCCGCGTCCCCTGCATCGGCAGGTGGACTCTCAACCACTGCGCCACGAGGGAAGCCCTAGTTGATGTCTTTTTACAAATGACATGGGATTTGTTGAAGATAAATTTGTAATCCACACTGCCTGGGCAGATAAAAGGAAAAGGAAAAAAAAAAATCTCCCTGAAACCTTTTATAATTTAAGAAAATAGAGTTGGTATATATCTATACATTCTCAGAACTACGGCAGTTGCACTGGAGATCCTCAGCATAACCCCTGTGCCCTACGACTGTTGAACTGGTGGCTGTGAAAATGTAAGCCTCTTGGGGAGAGTAGATGCCTCTGCTAAATCTAAATTCCCTTTGCTCGTCTGAAAGATGAGTGCAAATGTTTCTACACAGCTTTCCTTTATTTATTAGAAGTCGATGGGGACCTGAATCTCAGGCTCAAAACCTCTCTCACACTGTAAGTTCATTTCCCTCGTAACATATTTTTGTCCACGCTAGAAAAACAGTAGAACAGATCATCACTCTTCCAAAGAGCTTTCCTCTTGATCCGAGACTAAAACCATCTTCAGCTAACTATAAACACTTCTCTGGATGCTCCAGGTATAAGCCTCCACTCAAAATTATCTTCAGTGGCAAGTACGTGGTAGAGGGAACAGTGCTGATCAAGGATGCAGCGGAACACCTCAAACAACACCGTGGCTTTTACATCAACGCTGAGAACATCCCTGTTTTCACAAGAGCTGAGCTTCAAATTTCAGAGCCTTTCCTAAGGAGTCACAAACAAGAGACAGAAAATAAGGTATCAGAGATAACAACAAAGAGGCTTCTGATTTCACTGGGGATGTCCGTGTGGATAGAGCTGCTGACCAACAGTGGGGAGACCCTGCTCTGCCTCTGATCAACCACATCACCTCTGGCAAGTCTCTTGGTTTTTCTGGGCCTCAAGTTCTACGCTATAAAATAGCGCTTTGGGCTAGCATCTCCAAACATAATTTATAGCTCTCACAGCTCCCAGGCCTACATATACATACTCTATAATCTAAAATTTAGGGAGACTCTGCCTTGATAACACAGTGGAAAATAAAAATACAGGGCACTTCCATTATCTTTGTTTCTGGGCTTTCTTTAACATATGCTAATACCTCTACTTGGCTTAGGCTCACTTTTTTTGTAGTTTGACACGCTCCTTTCCATTCCTCAAACCCTTATCCAAAGTTTCCTTCTTAGATAATGAAGGGAAAATGAGTCATTCCCTTCTCTGTGCTGTGAGGGCCAGGTACCTCTGTTAACATTTATCAAGAGCAGTTATAGCGACACTCGTTACATTTTATTATCTTCGGGTGTACAGAGCACTAAACAGTGCCAGGCAGGACAGGGGTGCACGCTGAGTGATGGTGGAATGAATGGACGATCACATGACTATCATCTCTGACTCAACGATACATGTACAATGCTGGGTCAGGGAAGACAAAATGTGTGCTTGACAGTGAACACCCATCTCAGAAAGATGGTGAAGCAGAGAAGCAGACGGTTACGGAAATGACACGGCAAAATTAAGAGGACTTAACTTTGTAGATACAGAAGCTTCTAAAGTTAGGTCAAGGATGAGATAACACGGGGACTGTTGAGCCTTTAGGCGTATGCAGTGTCCACTCTAGGTCTTCAAACCGAAAGCAATCCAACTTCAACGAGGAAAGGTTTACTCTTTCAACAAACAGCATGATCCAAGAAAGATTTTGATTCTCATCTAACCCCAAAATGAACTTCACAGAACTTCAGAACATGGCTTTGCTGCTTGTGTTGCTGTGGTTTTCAGGACCCATCTTACTGAAGCTGCGACTCCTTTGATGTGATCAATTAAAAATATGCGGAAAGCTTACAAACTATCACAGGAAAAATGAGGCAATTAAAAGGGTCAAGTAAATAATTAAAATCATTTCCAACTCAATCATACATACTAATGAGATCTTGGGACAGGATGAATAAATGAAATTTTCAGTTAATCCCAAACCACTCTGTGACTATTCATTACAATTAAAAAAATTACTACTCATTCCTCAGAATGGTGGTTCTGAAAGAACGACAGGAAGGTCCGATTCAGCTCCTCTGCGCTCCCTCTTGGTGGAGGTGCTAAAGAGCAGTGAAACGGCTACAAGAGGCTAGAAAGATGAAACGGCAAATGTCTTCCAACCTCTCCACTCAGACTCTTACTACTCCTGTTCACATTGTGTGGCCTCTATTTTCTAGTAGGAAAACAGCCTGTAGAGTAGATCCGCATTCCCTTCTGTCCTTTCCAGATCCACCCTGAGCAATGCTTCCTAGGTGACATTAAAACAATAATGTGACCTTGTCAACCATCTATTGAAAACCTTCTACGGCTCCATGCTGCTCTTAGGATAAAATCGAAACTGGCCAACATGACCCCAAGGCCCTGTGCCATACGGATCCCACATCTTCCTGCAGACATCTCTCCTACCTTTATACACCAATCTGAACCACAGTGAGTTCCCTAAAGTCCCTGATCTCGCACGTCTCCACCTTCAGCCTTCATACTTGTCTATAATTCTCTGCCCCTCCATGTCGCACATCAGTAGAAGGGAAGGCTCTGAGAGGTGGCCACTGGTCCACGATGCTTGCATCTGAGTGAGTCTGTCCAACTCAGAGCTGACGTACTAAAAAGCCCCCTTGGAGAGACTAGCTAAAATCCTGTTCTCTAAGATCACTATCAGTAGTAAAAGAGCTAACACTTCGGGCTTCCCGGGTGGCGCAGTGGTTGAGAATCTGCCTGCTAATGCAGGGGACAAGGGTTCGAGCCCTGGTCTGGGAAGATCCCACATGCCGCGGAGCAACTGGGCCCGTGAGCCACAACTACTGAGCCTGCGCGTCCGGAGCCTGTGCTCCGCAATGGGAGAGACCGCGATAGTAAGAGGCCCACGCACCGCGATGAAGAGTGGCCCCCGCTTGCCACAACTAGAGAAAGCCCTCGCACAGAAACGAAGACCCAACACAGCAAAAATAAATAAATTAATAAATAAACTCCTACCCCCAACATCTAAAAAAAAGTAACTATTCTTGGGCTTCCCTGGTGGCTCAGCGGTTAAGAATCTGCCTGCCAATTCAGGGGAAATGGGTTCAAGCCCTGGTCCGGGAAGATTCCACATGCCGCGGAGCAACGAAGCCCGTGTGCCACAACTACTGAGCCTGTGCCCTTAAAAAAAAAGAGCTAACACTTCGAGCTCCTTCTGCTAGAGCATTTGTCTTCCATCCAAACTTGGGTGAGTAATAAGGGTTTTGTTGTTTTGTTTTTTTTTTACTGGATCTTCTCAAATACCAATGCCTGACTTGCAATTATCTACTTGTGCTTCTCCCCTATTAGTTTATGAATATCTGTGATATCACCAACCATGTTTATTTCCATCACTGTTACATTTTCAGCACCTAGCAGAGTGCCTGGCACACAGTAGGTACAGAGTGGGCCTTCAATCAATATTTACTTAGTGCGTGAATGGATGGACAAACAACAACAACACTACCCAAACTCCTCGGCATTGCATTAATGCCGCCGCCAGAGTTTCAGTTCCCACCAGTTTCTAGCTAACTCTTTAGAAATATTTAAACTCTTATACTGTAAATAAAAACATTAATAATTTTTATTCAGTTAATTTATTATTTGGTCACAGGTAACTGTTCACTTTTATTCAACGAAAAATATTTATTAATCAAAGATAAAGTAATATAATTAGACTCACAGTCTTAGTACTTTGTTAGTTATCTATCTGGAAAACAAACTATACTAAAATCATACTAAATTAATTTCTACATAAAAGGTGCTGAGGTAATTTAAAATGATTCTGATTCATTCACCGAGGTAGAAATAGAAGCTGTTTCTTTCCAAAACCATGGTAACAGTTGCTTTGAAGCCCTCATATTTGCTAGGAATTAAAAACATGCTATTCGCATTTGAAAACTCAGTGATTTAGACTTTCTTCTAATTCAGACTTGTCTTATCCAATTTTAATAAATCATCTTAAAATACTTTACACTGATGTTTTTCACCAGTTTGGGGTTTTTTTTACTTCAGTTTTTAACTCATTGTCTGTGGTTTAAAATACGTTGTCTCTCAACTGTTGAAAACAACTGTCAAACTGAAGACTACAGGAGGCTTAATTAGCTGACACTTGCAAAATACTTTGAAAATGAAACCCATGATGTTCCTGCTAAGTATGATGAATACCATTTATTCCTGGATAAGTAAAGAAGTCACATATTTTGAGACATTCGAATTTGTGTGCACTCTTTACAAAATGCAGATTGTTATTTTTGCGGAAAGAGCAAATAAAACTCTATATGAAAAATGCAAAATAAATAAATAAAATAAAATATGTTGTCTCTCAAACTAGTTTCTTATGTTAAAACTGTCCTTTTGGTCACTGTAGGCAATTCAATAAACCAAACGTTATAGCGCGACATTGTAATTCAACACAAGTGGTATGTTCCACGCATAACTCATTAAGTGAAGGTTTACAACAAGGAGGGCCAACTATCGTAGAGGCTTGTCTGTATAACAGGTAGAGATGACTGGTAATCCGGTAGTAAGCCCCACTGACTGAACCCTGCCCTGAGTCAGGGACTAGGCGTTCACATAGAACCCACTGCCTCGGATCATCATTAAGACCCTATGAGTAAGGTAGAACTGCCACAGAGAGAAGCTGCAACTCAGAGAATTCCAACAAATTACACAAATGGCAAAACCAACAAGTAGAAGTGCCCAGACTTAAACAAAACAAAAACAGAATAGAATAAATCTAGAAAAATAAAAAAAATATGAAATCCTGCATTCCCTAATATGGTAGGATATGAGACGTGTAGTTACATTTACGTAATTAAGCCACTGGAGACTATCTGGTTCTTTAAAAATCATCTAAATATTCTGCAGACTAACAGACTAATATGTAATGTACTCATTGAAATTGGTTTTCAATACTAAAATAATATTTTATTCTTTGGATAAATGATTAACAGACAAATCAAAGAAATAGATTTTAGAAAGCTTGAACAATTAGTGACCAAAAGTAATCACAGCCGAGACAGAAGAATTCATCAAAGTCAGACTTTAGAATATGATACGACTATAAAATAATCAAAATGATTTTTGATGTACTAATAATGGAAATTCCTATCATGAATTGGAAAACAATTTTCATATCTTTACCATTCCTACAGCAGTTAAAAATGTCCATGTAAAACCAAGTGTTTGCAGTATTTGCTCTTGAGAGTGCTGTCAAATATTATTAAAATAAGCAACTTATTTCAATGTCTTGAGTTTAGAATAAAGGAGAACAGAAGTCTTATTGCTCTTTAATAATATCTTGGAATGTGGAGTTTAATTTACCTAAAGTCTACATATCTGTTGGAAGAACCTAGACATTCCTGGTGAATGGAAATACACTGTGTTCCTCCCAATATCTGAAAACAGCAATAAACTAACCCTATTTTAAATGGAAGCCCTACAGAAACAGCCTTGTGATTCAAAACCTACAACACAATATTCATATAAAAAGTTAAAGACAATCTCAATAATTCTCTCTTTCCCATATGAGCAGCGTTACAGTGAGATTATCAACAAGGGACTGGAAAGTAAAGTGTCTGAAACCAAACTCAATATCTGCACGATGCACTGACATTAACACCGAAACAGAAGTAAGGATCTCTGGTCCTACTTAGGAGGTGATCTTTGATAACCAAAGGGTGGGAAAATGTGACTGCTTTCTCTTCTACCTTTCTGCGTTCCTAAACACTTCAAGTGCACACTGCATAATCCTCCACAAACTGACTGTATGCTCCTGCCCTGCATGCCTCGCAGCTTCAAAAGCCATTAATCCAAGTCCTGTGACCATGTAAAAATAAATACGTACATGTTTTTTCAAGATACTACACAAAAGTTTAAGGAATAAAGCAGTTTTTGATGAGCTATCGTTTACTATTGTCTTTGAGAATATCTCTGTGCTTGTTTTCATCAAAATCGGTTTTAGGTAGAGTTTGCCCCGTATTCACCAAACCCAGTTTCCTTTCCTCCAGGGCACAAATTGAGACTAGAATTCCAGACTTCCTTGAACTTAAGGGGAGACCTTAAACCTGAATCTGGCTAAGGTAATATGGATAGAAGTGTATCTACCAATTCAGGGCTGAACAGAAAACCTCCCAGTGATCTCCCTTGTTCTGTCTTCCCTCATCTACCATGTGAAAAATTCTGAGGCTTTTACAGGATGATGGCATTACTAGAATAAAAGGGTGGGTCCCCTCCCCACTAGCCTCCACATACCCTCCCCACACCCACAGTCACTGGGCTGTGACTTAGGGAGAAATAAATCTTTATTTTGCAAGCCACTGAGATGCAGGTTTTGTTTTTTGTTGTTGTTTTTTTTTTTAACAGCAATTAGTGTATCAAGAATAAGTGAATAATATAGAAATAAAAGACCCTAGTGTTCAATTCAGGTGCTCTCAATCTTGGTTGCATATTGGATTCAAGTACTGAGCTCTTTAAAAATACCAGTGTCTGGGCTATAATCTGAATTAATTGAAACTGTATTTCTATGAGTGGGCCAAATATCACTAGTTTTAAAAAGCTCTCCAGTAATTCTGAAGCACACTAAAGGATGAGAACCACTGCTGACCATGGAGCTAAATTTACACTGAATTATAATAAAGGTGGTATCTTAACACAGTATTTTATCTATTTCATCATGGCTCATGTAAAGCCTAAAACTATCAATTTAAGGCAAAATTTCTGCATACTGCAAATCTGGAACTCTTATAGAAAAAACACCCAATAGATATTTTACAATAGCTGCCAATAAATTTGCCCTTCAATTTCAGGCAAATATTAGCCTTCCCTTAATTAAAATAAATACTCATATGATAAGAACCAAGTGTTTGAAGAAACATTTAGTCTCCACCAAGAAACAACTGACACAATAATGTAAAAACTAACTACAGTTGCATGAGGTATAAGTTTACAAACACTATAGACTACCTTGATTCTATTTCTTTTTTTTAACTTTGCTGAACTATAGTTTATTTACAATATGATATCAGTTTCAGGTATACAACATAGGGATTCAAGATTCCTACAGATTATCCTCCATTTAAAGCTATTATAAAATATTGACTATGGGGCTTCCCTGGTGATGCAGTGGTTGAGAGCCTGCCTGCCAATGCAGGGGACACGGGTTCGAGCCCTGGTCTGGGAAGATCCCACATGCCGCGGAGCAGCTGGGCCCGTGAGCCACAACTACTGAGCCTGCGCGTCTGGAGCCTGTGCTCCGCAACGGGAGAGGCCGCGACGGTGAGAGGCCTGCGCACCGCGATGAAGAGTGGCCCCCGCTTGCTGCAACTAGAGAAAGCCCTCGCACAGAAACGAAGACCCAACACAGCCAAAAATAAATTAATAAAAAATATATATATACATAGACTATATTTCCTATGCTGTACAATATATCCTTGTAGCTTATTTACTTTATACATAGTTGTACCTCTTACTCCCCTCCCCTTATCTTGCCCCTCCTTGGCTTCCTTGCCCCACTGGTAACCACTAGTTTGTTCTCTGTATCTATGAGTCTGTTTCTGTTTTGTTACATACATTCCTTTGTTTCAATTTTATGAACTTTAAATTTTAAGATGGTTTTTCACAATTAGATCATTATCTTCATGTATGGAGTGAGGTATTAGGTAATGTGTGAGGCGTTAAAATAACTTGTTTTCTATATGCAAACCAGTTGTCCCAACACCATTTGCTGAATAATCCTACAAGGATTAGTAATCCTTCTCTTATCACACATCAAGGACACACAAAAATCTGAATCTGGTTTTGGTATCTTTATTGAGTCCCAATGAAGATACCACTTTATTGTGTTTACTCTGTTAAACCACAGTTATGATTATTATAGTTTAAGAAATAAATCTAGATATTTGGAAGGCCTAGTCCCCACCTCCTTCTTTTTCTTTTTCAGAATTTTGTGAACAATTTGTAGAACACCACTTTTCCATACAGAGTTTTAGAATCCCAAAAAATTATTTGCGAGTGTTACTGGAATTATTACATTGAATATATAAATTAATTTGAAAGGGAATTGGAATATTTCTGATAATGATACTTCACAGTCATTAACCAGATATATCTTGTCATGTTTCATATTTTTTTTGCCAGTAAAATCCCATATATTGGGGGGTATGTTTATTTACAGCATTCTTTTAGAATTTTTGCTACTGTTAATTGGATTTTTAATTAACCTTGCTTTGGTATTATTGACATATAGCAATACTCTTAATCATATATGGTGACCTTACGCCAAGTGTCCTTGCTGGTATCTCTTATTATTTCTAATTGTCTGTAGTATCTCTTCAATCTACTACGGAGACAAGTATATCATCCTGAGTAACGACAAATTTGCCTTTCTTTCCAATTGTTCCTCTTTATTTTTCTTTTCTGATTGCATTGGTTAGGACATCTAAGACAGTGCTGAATAGTAAAAGTGAGAGTAAGCATCCTTGTCCTGCTATTGACTGTACTGGGAATGCTTTTAATGTTTCACCATTAAATATAATGATACTTGTAGGTTTCTGTAGGATAGCCTAGATCTGTTTATTGATGTTCTGCTCTGTTCCTAATTTGCTTACAATTTTTATCATAAATTACTATTGAATTTCATTAAATATATATCTACTGATGAGATGATCATATGGCTTTTCCCCTTTAAACATAAAAAATTAACTTTCAGATCTTTAACCATCCTTCCATTCCAATACATGTTACTTGGACATAACTATTTTTAAGATACTTTTAGATTAGATCTTTTAGTCTTTTGTTTGATATTTTTACCTCTATTCTGAAAAATGATCTTTTGTATTCTTTCCTGTTTTTTCTACTCTCCCACTTATAATATTTTTTAATCTCCAATGCTGCTAGAATAATCTTAATAAAATAAAAATCTAAGTATCTTATCCCCGTATACTCATTACCCAGCAGTGGCTCCCCATGCTTCCTACACTAAATGCCAACAGTATGTCGACCAAGACCCCCTAGTCTGCCTCCTTTTTACCTCTTCAGTCCTCCTGATCAATGCATACCACCCACATCTCTATACTCCCGTCAGCTGATGTGCTTAAAATTCATTGAACAACTTCATGCTTTTGTCACTTCAATGCTTTATTCATACTACTCCCCTGGCTAGAATGTCTTTACCCTGATCCATGTGTCAGGAAAACCATCTTCAAGTTTTATGGCTCAGCCCCAGACTGTCTCTAGGAATTCATTACTGACATTTTGGGAGAAATTTTAACTATTCTCTTCTGTCCATACACACCATATAAAGTTCCACTGCAGCATCTGTTATAGCTTATAACTCCAACTGTTTTACCACTATATCAAGTATCACATTTTTTTCATCTTTGTACTGGCAATATCTAGCACTAAGTATGCTGTCTAGCAAATAACAAGTTTAAAATTGCTTGATGAATGGATTATACAGACAGACTTTACAAGTTCTGATTTCTAAGACCATTCCTAGACATCTTTTGAGCAACTTTGCTCTTAATTCTAGCCTATTCCTGATAATATCTTCTAACCATAAAAGCCATAGCTAATCAGTTGATTCCTAAGAAAACATATGACTACACTGTGCATTGGTTTTGAAAAATAAGCACTGATTTGACTGAAGTTTGTATTATACTCACAAATCTACAGTTTCCTGTATGATAGACTTAAAAAAAATTAAGACTAAAGATTTGGTAAGACAAACTCACTTTCATAGTTGTGTGTGTGTGTGTGTGCGCGCACGTGCACACATGTGCTCACATGTGTTTATATGTATTGAGTATTATCTCTTCATCTGACATGTTGTTACACTATTTTAATATATTCCATCATTTATTCTTCTCAACCACTCCAGGTAGTACACAGTGTAATTATCAGTGTTATTATCGTGCCTACCAATAACAAAATACAATCACTGAAGCTTAGGGAGTTTAGATCACCTTTCCAAAGCAGTGAGTCTAGGAACTGAAAACAGACTTTTCTAAATCAAAAAATGCAAAGAAAGTGCCATGACTTTGCCAGGGAAGGTTGATTTGTTCAGATTCACTTAGAAATTAATGAATTGGAGAATACAAAATTCTTTTCAAGTTTATTTAAAAAGTAGAATAACTTAACCTTTTTTTCCACCATTAAACCATCTGGGAAAAGTCTAAACTTTGTAATTCTATGCCTCCAAAGAGGCATGCTACTATATCGTAGTAGAATTTAATACCAAAAAATTAATTACTCCCCAAATCTACCTTTCCCTAGAAAAATAGAATAACTATAGCTCCTCTCAAGATAACACTGTCAAGTGCAAAATGTCCTGAGTCTTTGTGGAAAATTAAACCTGAGTATTTGCTGTCACTGTAGCAAGTTCAATGAACTTCTTGTGATCGCTGGGTATGTTTACCTTTGTAACCCAAGCAATGGTACCCAACAACTTGGCAATTAATCATTTTAAAATTAAAAGATTAAGTCCACTGAAAGCCTAATTATGAAAACTAGAAAAAAAAAGGAGTGCAAATAATTTCTAGCTTAGTTCACAAATAAACCTTTGAAAGGAATGCTTAATTAACTCTATGGTGTTGTTCTCCAAGAAAAGAACATATTCATTTTCCCTAGGAAATTAAACTTTTTGTAGTTAGATATTCAAAGACTAAAGAAACTTAATTGAGATTCTTAAAAGATAGTAAGTAGGACTTGTTGCTATGACTCCAAAAACCAGCATGCAGCTTAATCAGCCTCCACTGCAATCACTGGGAGGAAATGGCTATTTTAGTTCTTCGTTTTACTTCTAAAGATGCAGGGATCAAAACTGAAATCTGACCTAGAAGCTGTCATGGTTCTAAAGATGCTTGACAAAAGGTTTGGCAAGTGTTAATAAGAATAGGAAAACAACAACCAACAAAGCAGTCAGATTTCTCAAACTTTCAGGACAGTAAAGTGCAGCAAACCAGCCAAGAGCCTAACAGCCAAAGATTATACCCAATGTACCGTGATGGGCATGCTCATTGCTCTAACTTGTTGTCAATGATCAAAGACTAGATGTTTTCTCATACTAAACACCCCAAAAATAAACAGTGAGCTACAGCCACTGGGACAGAAGAAGAAAGCCAGTGACCAAGAAAACAGACGGACTGGCTGGACTTGAGAGCCAACAGCTACTTGCACCTCGATCCTGTAGTGCGTGCAGGACCTGGAAGATCAGAGGCATGCTTGCTGGTGCTATTGAGCAGTCAGGTGTAGAGAGACACTCCCTGTACACATCTGAATCTAGAGATGCACCTGCCTGTAGCAGAACATATTAATTTAAGAAAGCTTCAGTGGAAAATGAAAAGACATCATTACAGATATCCAATTGGTTTTTTTTAAATTCACCTATCCAGAATGCACTGTTTTAATTATACAGTGTTTTATTTAATTACGTTGCTTTGGGTCAGTCCCTTACATAGAAGACGGGGGAGAACAGAATGAGTCTTTCAACCCCAAGGATATAGCCTTCTTCAAATATTCATCATTTTGAACTTTAAAAGCGAAGGAAAAGCAAGAAACAGAAAAAAACCCAGAGTGGCAAAAAAGAAAGGAAATAGAAGAGAGCCCCAGAATTAGGGAGACCTACAAGTAAGAATGTGAAATCTAAGGTGTTAAGAAAGAGGGTCTGGCTTCCCTGGTGGCGCAGTGGTTGGGAGTCCGCCTGCCGATGCGGGGGACGCGGGTTCGTGCCCCAGTCCGGGAAGATCCCACGTGCCGCGCAGCGGCTGGGCCCGTGAGCCATGGCCGCTGGGCCTGCGCGTCCGGGGCCTGTGCTCCGCAACGGGAGAGGCCACAGCAGTGAGAGGCCCGCGTACCGCAAAAAAAAAAACAAAAAAAAAAAACCCAAAGTCTTTCTTCTTTGCCCTTCATCTCAAATCATGCATATTAAATATAAAAAATAGGAAAAAGGAGAAAATATTGCATAATGCTAAATAATTGGGGATAAAAAAACTGTCGGTACTCTGTCTTTATCAATACTTAACTATATCGCATTCTTTGATATCTAAAGTTTCAAATTTTTAATTTTTCCACTTAGCTTGAATAGTATAATTGTCCATTGTTATAATCCGTAATTAAATATGCAGAATTCAGTTATTTCATTTGTCATTAAGTGGATGGCTTTACATCTGAGTCAAATTTTATAAATTTCTGATTATATCACACAGTCAATGGGAAATTTGATCTTAAGAGCTTGTTTGAAGGTTCTGTTTAGATAGCGAGTATAGCCAATTGCATAATCTTAGTAAAATACTCTTTCATCCGGAAAGTCTGTCATTTTGCAGTTTCCAGGGAGGACCACGTAGGTAGCAGGAAGTAACAGAACATTCCTCTGGACAAGTAGATCAACACAGCAACCCTGAATCCCTGGGTTGACAGAAGTCATACCAGATCATCCTCTTATTTAATAACATGGGATTTGATATATACAGTTCAGTTAATTGGCAATTGCCTGAACTGTGAATATTTTCAGTTTGTTTATGCTCATCGTTGATGGCTTCTTCCTCTCTCTCATCAGAATACAATTTCCTCTGGTTGGTATTCCAACAGACAAAAAGATAGTTTTTCTTTTTATTATCTCTCACATTTCCTTCCTTTCTGCTTCATCTGTAACAAAATCTGCTAATTTCTTTATCACTCCCTGGCTGAGATGCTACAACTGCATGATCATGCCCTAGAACCGTTTTCTCAGTCCTTGTATGAAGGCTTCCTCCCATCTGTGCTGCAATAATCCGGGCTCCGGGACAAAAGATCAAGGGAGTTAAGAAGATTTGCAGCAGAGTGGCCGGGGCTCTGGGCCATGCCTGAAGAGAAGGGAAATAACGGTGGGCTGGAGCACAGGGAAAGCAAACGAGGCTGTCAGGGCTCTAGGAGGACAGTGAGAAGGGTCAGAGTTGGAGAAACAGAGTGAGAGCACAAAGGTTAAGATGCTGTGACTAGCAGACCCTACTCTGCCCAGCGCACCCTTCCCATGTGTTCTACACGATAGGAAGCCCTTGGGGCACATACAGCGCGATGGGAATCACACCCTCTGGTGTTGTGCAATGTTACTGATGCTCTGAGCATGACTGGATTTAATTTACATAGTCAGCAAATCCCACCTAAGGACAGAATCCAGGGGTGAGTTACGAGAGCCACGGTTGAGGGTGGTACGGGGATGGAAATGACTAGTCTTGAAAGGGATGCCCGCGTGCGCCAACACGCTGCTAAGATCTGGGGGAGCACAGAAAGAGAACAAAAGAGCTGAGGACGTAGTCTACACATGAACAGGACTGGCAGGAATACGCAGAGGTCAACTGGAAACTGAAGTAGACAAATAGCCTGAACATTCAAGAGGCAGACTTCTATTAGGGTGGCACCCCCTGGCCCAGGCCAGAGGTCACGGAGAGTGGAAACGTCAGGAGCCTTCACGCAAGACAGCTGGAGGGGAAGCAGATTCCGGCGGGCCCCAGAACACACTCACGCCACCTCCACGCTTTGCACCTGCTCCTCCTGGGCTACGCCCACCCACTACCCCCCCACCTTCTGACAGATTCACAGAAAGCCCAGGTCCTCTTCAAGGCCCCTTATTCAGAAAACCTCCCTGATGACTGCAGCTTCCACTGGCCTCTTCCATTCTGGACCAATAGCTTTAGCAATTATCAGTCTAGATCTCCATTATCTAATTTTATCAAACAGTTTTCTGTGTGTGGGTGAGTTTTTTATCTCCCAATTAATACATAAATCCTTTTGGAGCAGCAATTATAGTTACTCTGCATCCTTCGCCGTCATTATGTGTAGAAGGGCAGGAATGTGGTTGATCCTTAAGAACTACTTGCTCAGGGCTTCCCTGGTGGCGCCGTGGTTGAGAATCCGCCTGCCAGTGCAGGGGACATGGGTTCGAGCCCTGGTCCGGGAAGATCCCACATGCTGCGGAGCAACTAA
>NC_041233.1:115354349-115397201 GCF_002837175.3 Physeter macrocephalus
TGCCGCGGAGCGGCTGGGCCCGTGAGCCGTGGCCGCTGGGCCTGCGCGTCCGGAGCCTGTGCTCCGCAACGGGAGAGGCCGCAGCAGAGGGAGGCCCGCATACCACACACACACAAAAAATAATAATAATAATAGAAAATGTCTACTAAAATAAATATTACTGTGCATTTAGTCTTCAGCATTTTTTGAAAACACAATTCCATTTCAGCATTTCCCTTTTACATAGTTTTTCTAATAAAAGAAATAACAAAATATTACAACCAGATGGAATTAGCCAGCAGTGAGTTATATTTTATATTTTATTTTATATTCTCATATGTCACCTCCTTCTTTATGCCCCAATATTTCTTTTTTAAATAGTGCTTGCTTGGGACTCATAGACTAGGATATAACCATGGTGCTATTTTTCACCAGCAGAGAACGTTGCTGATGGTTAAAAAAACAGTTCTAACACTTGCAAAATGATTCCTTTTTAATTACGACAACCTCACAGGACACTATTGTACTCACACACATAAAAATTAAACGGCTGGGCCCGTGAGCCACGGCCGCCGAGCCTGCGCGTCCGGAGCCTGTGCTCCGCAACGGGAGAGGCCACAACAGAGGGAGGCCCGCATACCACAAAAAAAAAACAAAACAAAACAAAAAAATTAAACAAATCAAAGAAAATGCAGGAACAAGAACACCCCCCCACACACACACACACACATATATCTGGTCCGGGAAGATCCCACATGCTGCGGAGCAACTAAGCCCGTGAGCCATGGCCGCCGAGCCTGCGCTCTAGAGCCAGTGAGCCACAGCTACTGAAGCCCACGCGCCTAGAGCCCGTGCTCCGCAGCAAGAGAAGCCACCACAATGAGAAGCCCGCGCACGGCAACGAGTGGCCCCCGTTGGCTGCAACTAGAGAAAGCCCGCGCGCAGCAACGAAGACCCAACGCAGCCAAAAATAAATAAATTTAATAAATTAAAAAAAAGAAATACTTGTTCAGTCAAATCAATACTAAAATATACTTAAGGGACTTCCCTGGCAGTCCAGTAGATAAGACTCCGTGCTTCCACTGCAGGGGGCACGGGTTCGATCCCTGATCGGAGAACTAAGAGCCTGCATTCTGAGCAGCGGAGCCAAAGCAAATAAAATAAAATACATTTAAGAGTCTGCTTTTTTGGGGGAGGAGTACTCTTTTTTAATTTAGTTTTTCACTTTCTTACATTTTTAGTCTCGAGAGTCTTCTTTGTTAGAAAGTCTAGGTTGAAGCCACAAAGAAATGAGTAAGAAGGACAGATCTGCTTGCCGTTTGAGAACCACTGCAATGAAACCATCCTCATGGATATGTTGTATTTATTTTTTTGCTTGTTTATCAGCTTATGGGCATTTAGAGCTGAATGGAATCCTATGGGCCACTTAAGCCAAATCCTTCATTTGTACCTGAGGAAAAAGGGAACACAGATGGATAACAGCAGAGCTGGGACAAGAACCACACAGAAATCAGGAGATTTCTGGTCTAGGGAATATTTAACCACATTAAGCTTCATCTCTGTTGCTTCGTTTAACTGTTTGAAATAGATCACAAATTTATCTGTATATTCTTAGTATTAAAGGTATAAATATCCTCTATAAATGAAATATGAGAAAAATAAATACGTTTGTCAAAACAGACAAGTTACATCTTTACTGGACTTATTATAACACAATTTAAAACAATCAAGAAGCATGGTCTTTCATTAAAAAAAAATAATAATAATAACTATAATTAACAAACAAAATTGTACTCTTCTTTGTAAATCTTTTTTTAGGAAGGAAAGAATGTGTACAACAGTGACAACAATGGGTCTTTGTCACACATATATGTAGCACCTCATCATGAATTTTTGTCCTTGTTGTACTATCTAGTAGAAAAACTGAAACAGGACTGCAGAAAACTCCCTTCATATCCGATGTCTGTTATCTGTGCTTCAAATGAAGGCTGAAGTAGATAGCCGACTTATCTCAATGATAGGAAACTAGGGAAAGCCCGCGCGCAGCAACGAAGACCCAATGTAGCCAAAAATAAAGTTTTTAAAAAATCCTCAAATGGCATCATTTTTATAGACAATATATATATATATAATATTTTACTTTAAAAACCCTGTTTAAGGGGGCTTCCCTGGTTGCACAGTGGTTGAGAGCCCGCCTGCCGATGCAGGGGACACGGGTTCGTGTCCCGGTCCGGGAGGATCCCACATGCCGCGGAGCGGCTGGGCCCGTGAGCCATGGCCGCTGGGCCTGCGCGTCCGGAGCCTGCGCTCCGCAACGGGAGAGGCCACAACGGTGAGAGGCCCGCGTGCCGCAAAAAAAAAACCCAGAAAACCAAAACCCTGTTTAATACCAAATACTTCCTGTGATTAATCACTCTGTACTACGTTGCCCAGGGATCCTGACATTCCAAGGTATCGGCAGTTTATGCCTCTCCCTGAGGTCACTCCCCTTTTCTTAAAATATGAAGGAATTCTTGCAGTTCTTTTCTACCTGATAAAAATCTTCTTCTGACCTTGGATCCACCCAAATCCTTTCTCTCTCTCTCCTTCCTCTTCCCCCTTCTTCCCGCCGTCCTCTTTCTTCTTTTTAGTCCTTGAAATCTGCTCCCTGAGAGCAGGTTTGTATCTTCACCCCTTTATTAAAAGTACTGTAACTTCAATGGGCTTATATCAACAAAAAATCCGTCGATGCAAAAGGAATGTCATCCCTCTATTCTTCCTTCTGTTGGGCTACATGCTGCAGGTCCCTGGTTTCTCAAAACGCTGTCCTCCTTGGACTCTCCTGCAGTCGAACTAACTCTGTCTCATCTGTTTTCAGAGGATTCTTCTAGGGCTGTTTGCCTTCTGTTTCCCATCTCATTGGGGCCTTTGGCCCAGTGTTGAAACCCTCCCAGGACCACAGCCCTAACCCTGTCATTGCACAGTTCTGCCTTCTTTCCTGTCTCCTGCCATGACTAATTCCAAATACAGTTTTCATCAGTAAGAGTCAAATGCTGTATTTCTGTAACTTTCTACTAAGTTAGTGAGGTAAACAGTGTTAGACAAACAGCTTAAGGCTGAGAGTGTTTGCTGTGTTTTTGCCAATTATCTGGAAGATGCCGTCTTCAGAATCTGGACGTGACCTCAAATGATGGGGGAGAAAATACACATTCACAACTAAGCGTCACAGATGTAGAAGTAAGGCACTGAGAGGGCACAGAAAAGGCAGACTTTCATTAGATGCAGTGCTCACCAAATTCCAGGCACTGGTGCCCCGCCATCACGGTTTTTACCAGATTCTCCTAGCAATGTGTAAAAATAGAATACTTTACTCAGCACTTATTTCATTCAGAGCTTTTTTTTCAAATACCCCTCTTTTTTTCTAGAAGCATCCCTGTAAGATAAATATTGTTCGTTTTATCCCCACCAATTATAAATTGAAGCCCAGAAGGTTAAGTGACAAAAGTGCCCAAGTTCCGTGCCTAATTAGTAGATAAATCAGGATAAAAATTTACTGAAATACTTATGTTTTAACTACTTCTACAGAACAAAATTGCCTCCAGGTATATGGTTTGTCCCATATTTAAGTATCATCATTATTCTCCTTTTACTTGATATTTTAAAACACAATTTACATTTTTACTAAAATATATTTTAAATGAAACGTTAAATCTCTACCTTAAATAGAAGTCAGTATTTATTTTAAAAACAATGAAAAAAAGAAAAAAACAATGATTACCAAAGGCTCAAAGTCTAGGTCCTACCCTCTCTTCATTAAAAAGGGGAACTCTCTGAAATATCATTGATCCTCTTTAATTATTCGACCTTTTTTTGACTTGAGTACCATTTTACCTCTCAGTTTATTTAAATCTGGATGCCTTTATTATGTAAAGGGAGAACTGTTAAGGTAATTGCTGTGAAATGAATATAACCAATAACACTAAATTAGGATTTCTTTTTGACTTAATCAAAAGAATTGAAAGAATATTGAGATGAGAATAACTTTATCACCGTAACATTCAACTTTATTTAATGCCATGTCCTTGAACCACCTAAAATGGAAAGGTGGTATAACAGAGTCTCTGGAGCCAGAGGGTCTCAGTTCAGAATCCCTCTTGACTGTTTACTAGTTAGGTTACCTTGAGCAAATTATTTAAACCTGTGTAAAAATGAAGATGATGATAGTAACACACATCATAGGATTGTTTGGAAGATTAAACTACTAAGTACTTATAAAGCATTGTAAACAGTGCATGGCACATATTAAAGAGTGTAGAAGTATTTGTGAAATATATAAAATAAAAATACTGGGGACTTCCCTGGTGGTGCAGTGGTTAAGACTCTGCGCTTCCAGTGCAGGGGGCCCGGGTTCGATCCCTGCTCAGGGAACTAGATCCCACATGCATGCCGCAATTAAGAGTTTGCATGCCACAACTAAGGAGGCTGCCTGCCGCAACTAAGACCCGGCACAACCAAATAAATAAATAAAATAAATATTAAAAAATAAAAAGAAGCATTATCATAACTCATTTGTGGAACATTAAAAAAAATACTTTGCATTTCACTAACATATATCCCACGCTTTGGAAAACACTAAGCTGGGCAGATAGTGGAAATTTTTCATGCAGGAAATATATTTAAGCTGACAATAGCTGACATTTCCATTGGGAAATAGAAAGGACGTGCCATGGAGTAAAAACGAGCATGATCAAATAGTTGGAGGTAAGAAAAGGCTGAGGGTGGGTAGATGAGATTAGTTTGTAGTTTCTTTCGGTTAAGGGATAAAATGCATGAGCGATAATGGCAGGAAATGAAGTTGGGGGGGGGACAGCGACACGATTAAGAGCTGAGCTTGAGTGGGGTGTCCTGATCATCACATGGGGGTGATTAGGAGGAGACCAAAGCGGGGAAGTAACTGGCAGTGAAAAGACCACTAAGGTCCAGGCTGGAGGGGGTGAGGGACTGGCGGAAAGCAGCTGCAATGACACGGGATAAGACAGTGTGGACGGTCAGAGGGCTAATGACGTCTGCTCAGCAAGGCCAGGTCTGTTCGCGTCATCAGGAAGAAGAAAGAGGAGGAAGAGGGCAAAGGAAGAGAAGAGGGAACCAGTCAGACCCCAGCAGGAGGAACTCCGTTTTGCAGGCGTGGAGGCTGAAGCACGAGGGGGGCGGCTGGGTGGAGACAGCGGACACTGGAGCCCAGTGACACGGCTTCGCGAGTTATGCACACAGAGGTAACACCTGGAACCATGAGACGGGAAATCATTAGTCGTTTTCAGAGGGAGAGTTTCAGTAAACTCTGGAGAGCATCACCCCATCCTAAGGCTAAGAAGTGACTGGTAAGGAAGGAAAGAGCAACTAGAAAAAGACTTCATCAGGTTAAGTCTCAACAGGACACAAGTGAAGAGCAGCTGTCACGGCGCTCAGCCAGCTGGATGGGGGACAGAGGCTTTCTGGAAGAGCCAATTCTCGAAGCGTGTCCTAGGCTTCGTCCTCAGCACTGGTGGAACCACATGTTAGAACAGAAGGTCCACCGGTCAAGCCCAAACCTTCTGAATTTGAATCTTGGCAGTGGGACCCAGCAATTAGTATTGAACGTATTCTCTAAGTTATTCTATTTAGACAATAAACGCGGAGGTTCTAGAAAAAGAAGTCGTACAGAAACAGCAAGAGATATTTATTGTGCTATCATTAGATAGTTTGGGTAGATCTCGTACCTTGTAGGGAAAGTAGTGAGTGTCTATTTTGACAGGTCATCTTAACAAACTAAAGAAGAATTTAACTCCATGTCATAGTACCTTCTGGACTCCTCGGCATTATTCCGGTTCTATCGGTTATCTAGGTCAGGCCTTTCCTTCTCGTCGAGATGTGCTTTTTGTTTGTCTGCCACATCATGACTGCTGTGCACCAAGTATGTGGCTTCATATTATCTACCCTCATTTCCTCACCTCTTGTCAAACAGTTGAAAATAGAATGACCTCAAATCAGTCAGGTTGAAACAGAATCTAATTCTTTTTTAAGGCCTCTAAGTTTCTAGGTTGAAACTAATTCTGTCCTTGACTTTAAACCCATCTCATTTACCCTAATTTTTCCTTGTTTTTCAACTGTCCAGGAGAAAGATCTATATTTTTGTATCATAAATGACAGCTCTGCCTCTTTCCCGTTAAAAATAATAAAATGAGATTTACATTTAAAGTTTTAATAAACTGAATCTTACATGTTTAATTTAGAAACATATCTTTCAAAACATAAGTACAGTTAAGACTACACTTCTTTTTAGTTGCACCATACCATTCCAATTATGTATTTTGTACAGTTAACACGTTTTTGAAAAGTAAAGCAAGTTTCTGAACAGTTAGTTCACTACAAAACATTCAGTTTATTGTGACAAGAGGATATTGACTAAAGGATTTATGCTAATTGACCTACCTTCCAATTTATGACATAAACTCAAATTTAAGTAAAATAAACAGTAATTTACAATAGCCTTAGAAACTTCAAATTTAAATTAAAATAAGAAATATTAGTTGATCGTATTTGAAATTATTCTGAGTAGAGCTTATCCCAGGATTTTACTAACACAGTTCCACCCAGGCATGAATTTCCACTCAAATGTTTTACTGTGAAACTTCAGTGTGACAATCTGGACTTCTTCATAGTTCTAACTAAAGTTTCAATGCTTTACCATATGTGTTTCAGAAAACTTGTATCAAATTTTCAGTTGTAAACCTGACGATGTCTCTACTGTGAAACACACTTACATCTCTCTTTTAGGAATGAGCTCAAGTAGCTGCCTACCTCAGTTCCTTCCCTCCTTCTCTCCTCGAATCAGGAGGAAGGGGGTCTAATTCCCCTCCTCTTGAAACTGACTGTCCTGAATGATTTTTGTGACCCTCAGAATACAGCTGAACTGATGTTTTGGGACCTAAGGTGTTCTAGGTTATAAGAGGCCTTGCAGCTTCCGCCGGGTTTTTTCTTGGAACACTTTTCTAGGGCTGTTCCCTCTTGGAACCCAGCCACCGTGTAGTGGAAAGTCCAAGCCACCTGGAGGCAACGCCACCCGAAGTCCCAGCCAACAGCCAGCGTGCTGTCAGCCACAGGTGGGAGCTACTTTAGACGACCAGCCCAATCAAGTCTTCAGATGCCTGAATCCCCCGCAGACACACAACCGCAAGGCAGGGGACCTCAGATGAGAACCGCTCAGCAGCCAGTCCACAGAGCCATGAGAGATAAGAACAAATTGTTGTTTAAACTCACTAGTTATGGAGATAGTTGTTATGCAGTGAAGATAACCAGAATATTAATCTTTCTCTGCTCAGGTTCAGACTATCAGACGTCCAGGTTCAATACCACTCCCCCCATGAAACTGTCCACGATAATATCTAAATAATGAACGAAATAATGTCCAACATCACCTTTTAAATAAGACAAAGAACGGGAGGTGACGTGGAAAGAGGAGAAATACAAAATATCCCCCCACCTATCTCACACTGGAGCCTGGAATTTCGTAATTAGAGACCATGTGGGTTAAAGTTAACCTTGCAGCTAAAATATAAATATTCTTAGCAAGGAGTCAGTCCTGCCTTTTTTCAGTATGAAATGCTTCATCATATCCTTTCTGGAGAGCAAAACTCAGGTGCAGAGGGAAAGCCTGTTGCATACCTAGATTAGCTGAAGGCATCACTGGGGAAAGAAAATACATAAAAGGAGAAAGCAAGGGATCCCAAAATCTCAATCTGCCTACTTCGCAAATAACTTTTTTTTTTTGAGGATTAGCCTTGTGCATTATAAATAACCATCAATTATTCAGAATATCTGATTAACCAATTACTCTCATTCTTCCACGATGCTAGAGTATGGATTTCTTCTTCTGAGTCAAGCAAGAATTGATTGCTATATTCACTCCCATAGCACCATCTTCCTTTTTTTAAATGATAAATTTCAGTTGTCATGACACCAGAAAAAGATGGATTCAGCTTGCTGGCATAGTCAGGCATTCTGCTACACTGCTTTCCCCTTTATCCTAGCAATTTGGACTCCAATGCTAAACCCTCACCCCCCTACTACCTCTAAATAAAAGAAGTTCTAAGTAATGTGTTTTTCACAAGTAAATGAAAAGAAGAGGAGAGAGATGACCTTAAGTGACCAAGTGCTTTCTCTCTAGTTTCTGGACAGATTTCCTTCCTTCTTTCTCTCATGGGCCCCCTTGGCTCCTTCCTTGGCTCTTCCTATTTGTGGACCGCGTGTCTGGGTCACTGTCCTGAGTGCTGGCCTCACACACTCACTCTAGTGCTACCCACTTGCTCCTTTCTCTACTTCCCTGACCTCTGGGTTCTCACCTGCTTCCTCTACCCACTCTCTCCTACTAGCCATCTGACACCTACATGAGTTTTTAGTGACCTCGATTACAATAGGAAAAGGTAGGCCATTCCTGGCAGAAAAAGGAAGAGACACATTTTAGGTATCTGTCAGTTTACAGGTAGGACAGAGAAGTCTTCAAGCTCAGGATTCGCAGAAGAGCTCAGGTGCTAACTCCACCCCCTGTCCCGGAGAACACTCTCCTGTAACCTGGGGTCGTGTAGTAATTTACCCAAGGACACTGAAGTAAAAGCCAAGACCAACTGTTTTCATTATAGTTTGGAAATGCAACCTAGAGAAATAATTAACTGCAAAATTATGTGTACTTTACCCCTTGGTAGACAGTCCACTCAAGCTTAAGGTTACAAGGCAAAAATGTCATTCTTTCCAGAGATTTTATGTTGGATCCAAAAAGCATCTTAATGTTTTTAGTAAAATGAATGGGTTACGTAAGTCAATTATTTTGGTTTTCCATTTATGAGAGCTTTTTCCCTCTATGTGCTATTCTAACAAGAGTTTATATGCCCATGTATTTAGAAAGAAAGGCAAGAAAGAAGGGAGAGAGGGAGGGAGGGAGGGAAGGAAGGAAGAGCCTGAAACTCATTCTGCCATACTTGGGAAAATGTTTTATCTTTCCTTTTTAATTGAAAATACTCCTTCCGTTTCAGAAAACTTTTAAAGACAGTTCTTCCTGCAGATCGTCTGCAACACTATTTTCTTCAAAGGCCCTAAAAATGGGTCTTTCTAAAACTTCTCCAGAATCACGCAAGAGACTATACATGTCTTGACCACAATTAACATTCACAGGCAAAACTGTCCTCGGCTTTCTCTTTTTTCCTTTCTCCCAAGTTGGCCAGCGTCTATGAACTGCACCGATTAGCAGTCAAAGCATCCCCTAACCCTCGAGCCTGTGGGAACTCAGGAATTTCCACCCGAGCACGTCAGTCCCAAAGGCCTCCCCTACCCTGGAAGAAATCCCTGACAACAAAGGACAAGCGAGAGGCCGGGGGAGGGGCGTAACGCGCTCGGACGCGAAGGAACGAGGACGCTGGCGTCGACTGGCCGGCCGCGCTGCCGGCGGGTCGCTGATCCGAAGCCGTGGGCGGCGGCACGGCCGGGCTCTCTCCGGCCTCCGGGACGGGCCGCGCCGCCTCCGCAGGGCGCGTGACGCCTGCTCTCCGGCCCCCGCGCCCTGCTCCGCTCCCAAGCCTTCTCGTGGGACGCCGCCTCCTCGGGCTCCGCTCGGTCCGACGGGTTCACACCCGCTCCCCGGGCCGCTGCAGCTGCAGCCGCTCAGCTCCGAAGCGGGCGGACCCCGTCTAGAAAGTTGAGCGGAGCGGCGCGCGCCCCAGCGCCCGGGGACCTGGGCCGGGACGGGCGGCCCGCGTCCCTCGCCCCCGGCCCGGCTCCGCTGGAGGCAGGTCGGCCTGCAGCCTCCACGTCAAGCCTTTTGTGCCGCGGTGGCGGCCCGCTGAGGCGGGGGCTGGAAGGGGTCCCCAGCTCGCCTCGTCCCAGCGCCTTCCCGCACGCAAACCTGGGCGAATGGAAAGTACACGACGTCGCCACTCCTCGAGCCCCGTCTCAACTTGCTCGCCGAACCGCACACTGAAACGTGGCACACGTGGGGACAGCCACCCCGCCCCCCGGCTCTCCTTATCCTCCCCTGCGACCCCAGGCCGCCCACGCGCGGCGACCCCCGGGCCGCGGTCCTCCCCCGGCGCCCGGGAAAAGTCCACAGACGGACGCGGGAGGCGGGGGGGGGCGCAGTCCGAGGCCGACCGACACCCACTTTCTTCCCGCCACACCCGCCTCCGAGGCCGAGCCTCACTCACCCATGGCGCCGCGTCCCCCTTCCCTGCGGCCCCTCCGGAGCGCAAGCGGCCGGCGCAGCCCGGGGCCAAGGGCTCCGCGCGCCTCCCCTGCTCCGCGCGCCGCGGCGAGTGACGGCCTCGCCCCTCCCAGCCTCGCGGGCTCCCGGGGCTCCCGGCTCCGCGGCGGCCGCGCAGACCCCTCCCTCTTTCCACCTGCGCCGCGGGCGACGGGCTGCGGCTTCGCGGTTCCCGCCGCGCCCCCCCCCGGCCCCTCCCCCCCCTCCCCGCTCAGGCCCGGGAGATCCGCGTGCAAACGCCCTTCCCCGCCCCCCCGTACGTGAAACACACATTACACACCCGCACCGTCTCAGCGCCCGGACGACCGGATAGCCGAGATAATCGTCCCCAACGTGGAGACCAGGAAAGATTCTTCCAGAAGAGTTTGATGGGGTGATTTCTACATTCCCTAAAATCTTCCCTTGTTTTCAGTATTCCAGTTTTTCCCTAATAACAACATTAAGGCAATAGGAAGAGAAAATTCTCCCTTGAATTTATGTCTCTTCTTCTCTGTTGAATAAATGTTTCTGTAACCTGGTAAAGCTATGAAGTCCTAAAAGAGACACAGACACACACAGACACACACACAGACACACACACACACACACACATCATCATCAACATCATCATCATATGCAGAAGTCACCTGGAAAATAAATGACTCAGTGCAAGAAGCAGTAGATGGTGCTGAAAAAGCACCGGGTTTGCCAGGTGGGAGGAATCGGTTGTGATTCCGGCTCTACTACTAACATACTGGGACTCAGTTTCTTAATTTGTAACATGAAAGATCTGGAAAAAGTGATCTCTAAGGTCCCTTCAAGCTAAAAAAAAAAAAAAAAAAAAAAAAATTATATAATTCCTTGGGCTATTGGCCTAGTTCTTTCAGGATTCATAGTGGAGAAGTTATTTCAGTAAGTCAGTCCCCAAAGTATCGCAAGCTCCTTTTTCGTACAGGACACACCCTAAAGTCTATGCCATGAGCAAGCAGAAGAATGAAATGAAGTGCATGGATACCAACCTTGAGGAACATTGCTAAGTAATGGAGAAGACACAATACGAAAAATAATTCAGAGCACGTTTGGCAGAAAAACATGAAGAAATGCTGAGCATATCATTAAAATGACACAGAAACCTTTGCACAGCTATTTCTCACTTAATGGAAGAGGCACACGACTGGAAGGATGCTGTGAATGCCTTTCAGTTAAATGGAAATAGAAAGTTGTTCTGTGGGTGGGGAAAGGAAGTAGTCGATAAAAGTTAAAAGCGCTCAACTTACCATTGAGAAATGCATCCCCGTTCTGAAAATTGACGAACATGAGCCGTGATTGCAGCAAAGCAGAATACTTAAACCCGGGTCCAAGAAAGATAAATGATGAATGTTTGGAGATTAATTCATAAGCACAGCTTTTCGATCACCACAGACAACTTACTTCTTATTTCCTGAGGCTCTATTTCAAGATATTATAATTCTAAAATTAGAACTATTCTTTTTCCAGTGGAGTTATACCATGATTCTGAAATACGAAATAATAATTACAACATAAATTAAGCACGGTTTATTAAGCATCAGGCCCTGTTCTAAAGGCTTTATGTTAACGCATGTAGTTCTCACAACAAACTAATAAGGGAAATACAGTTATTCCCACTCTACTGATAAGGAAACTGAGCCACAAAGAAATAAATCGCTTACCCAAATTCATATAGATAATAAACAGAAACGTGAGATTCAAACCCAAGCAGAAATGCTCCAGAACCCATGAGCTTAATCAGTTCACCACACTATCTCTCAATAGTTATGTGGATAGCCACATGCTTGAGAAAGATGGTGGTATCATCTTCCAATATGAAGAATAATTCATAAATATTTTAGATACTCCCAGTAAGAATTATGAAATACAATAAAGATAGATCTCATTATAGACTGCTATGTAATAATCAAAATCTTGATGCTGTCTCTCTTTTGGCTGATTATAAATTAATGCGTCGAAATTTAACGTTTAAGCAATCTACCATACAAATGGGCATCAATATTCTGGATCTCAGATACAAAGAAGCCATTATTTCACCTGAGCTTTAATAAATTACATAATTTTATATGGGAATTCAATGAACTCATTGCCTCAATATGTTCTATTCGTAAGGCCAATTCTCCGGTATTTCTGTTTTCTCCCTCCTCTCACCTAATTGTCCATCAGTCCCTACGAGTCTGCCTCCAAAACACCACCCCACTCAGCCTTCTCTAACCCCACTGCCTGGGCCACCTCTTCACAAGTCCTCTGCGGATGAGACTAGCACTTCTTTTTTGGAATATGGAGGTTCTAATCCACCACTGAACTCAAAATTGAGGCTTTAGCTAAATCCCGAGATGAGTGGAGGAGTTTCATTCCACATTCTATAGCAGACTGCAGGGGTTTGACCTAGGCACAGAGTGACTGGAGTTTGCTTGAGCCTTTTCTGGCTCTGTCAGATATCACTCCAACATCGCCACAGTTTTGATTCATCTTGGGAGAATGCAGCATGAAAAGGAAGGAACACCATCAGCGGGAGATTGGAACACACAGACGTTAATTAGTGTGGGCCAGAGGAGTCCATGAATAGGAGTGCAAAAGTAGCATCTCAGTCTAGGGAAAGAACCCAGAGGAAGTCCTGAGAGGGGAGCGTCGGGAAGAAAGTAGTGTCACCTGGGTTAGATTTCACAGACAGAGCCAATGAGATGAGGGCTGAGAAGTTCCCTCTGGATTTAGCAGTTATCAAGTCACTGGTGAAACAAGAGTGCCGGTTCAATACGTCAAGGGTTCCTGTGTGAAATGTGGAACTGGCCCCCGTACATGGGGGACAAAGAGAGACCAAAAGAAGAGGCAGCCACTCCAGGTTGGGAGGTAGCAGGTGTAATAAGGGAGGGGATTGACTTAGCAGGCTTGTCTTGGGGGCCACAAGACCAGTAGATGTCCAGCCCTGCCGGCCAGACTCTTCAGCGTTTATAGAGAGAGCCCTTAGCCGGGTTCAGTAACGTAGACCATCCAGATGGTCTCAGTAGCACACTGCTCTCTCAAGGCTGCGTCCTTGAAAACGACTCCAAGTGTGGGAACAGTGTGCAGAAAGTACAGTCCAAGGACAGGGACGGGGTGAGGAGCCTCCACTGCCCGGGCCCAGCTCTCCAGTCCCCTCCTCACCATGACCTCCTCCAACAATCAGCAAGAGTGTTGTCAAAGGTGAGGAGCAGACAGCTTTGAAGGACAATAGGTAATGAGGAAGTGGGGGAGGGGGTAGGAAGGGAATGCAGACACCCTATTCGTAGCTCAGCAGGGAGGGAAAGTAGATTGGGACTCGGGTAACAGAAGGGGTAAATTTACTTACTAAGAGTGTGAATGAAGTTTAAAAGCCGATTTAGTGGAAATAAAGCTGAAAGATGGGGGACAGACAGCAGCTTATGTGCAAATATTGCTGAATTAGACCTCAAGATCTCAGAAGTTAAACCATTGGGAGTAAGGCCCAGGGTAAGACCAAAGGAGTAGATTTGCAAAGTGCAGTGGAGGTGATGGTAATTGGTATGGCGGGGAGGGTCATCCGTAGGGGTTCTAAAGTCTGCTGCAGTGATACTAGGAGCTGGAAGGAAAGAAGAAAAAGTCTGAGTCAAACTTAAAGGAGGGGCTTCCCTGGTGGCGCAGTGGTTGAGAGTCCGCCTGCCGATGCAGGGGATGCAGGTTCGTGCCCCGGTCCCGGAGGATCCCACGTGCCGCGGAGCGGCTGGGCCCGTGAGCCGTGGCCGCTGAGCCTGCGCGTCCGGAGCCTGTGCTCCGCAACGGGAGAGGCCACAGCGGTGAGAGGCCCGCGTACCGGGGTGGGGGGGGGATTTAAATGAGATAATGCATGTGAAAAAGACCTTGAAAATCTTAAAGAGCTATAGAAATGTTAGTTGTAAATGCAAGTATTTATAGAGAACATGAATGGAAATAGTTTATGGGTGGCCATAAAAGCCAATCAAAATAATTTATATATGAAAGAGTCAAGAGGAAGCCATGGATCCTTGAGCAGGATAGCGAATGATGAAAGGGAGGTTTTCGGAGAGCAAGCTGGTTTTTCAGGGAGTGGAAATGCCATCCGAAAGACTCATATCATTTCTGTTGTTTAGTTTAATTTTCTCTTTGTTTCTTTTACGCTTAAAATATTGGAATGGTCGTTTCATAGAAATATTTATCATATAGATGTGACCCTCAAGCCTTGTTTTCCCTCAAGCAAGAAAAACCAACACCACAGGTCCCAAATACAGACCCCTTTCCAGTCCGTTGACATATGAGTCGTATTCTTAGGATAGTCCCACCAGGCTTTCGTTCACCTTGAAGGGAAGGGTTTGTTGTTTTTGGTGTTGTTTTTGTTCTTCTGGTTTTTTTTTTTTTCAGTTGGGTCACAAGAGAATTTTGAAGGAGTCAAGGCCTTCTCTTGCAAAGTTGTGGACAAGTGTCTTGTGACAGCTGTAACAATAAAGCAGGGCATTATTGTTTGTTTTTAACTACTGTATTTAAACACAATATATAAATTAGAATGTGTGTGTGTGTGTGTGTGTGTGTGTGTTTATTTCTATAGAGCCCTCCTTCCTCTTCCACAAACATGGCTTCCCCTCTTGTCCCAGACTGCTCCTGGCAGACTTTTAAGCTTAGCAGTTATGCTTTTGAAGGCCATGGAGGTGCTGGGTACCCTCTTAGGTTGAGCCCCGCGGAGGGGACGCCAGGGCAGTTTGCACACCTGTACCCTCCACTGCACGGAGTCCTCTTGGCTGCTGTACGATGCACACACAGTGTGTACTTCTTGCTCTGCTCTCACCTGCAGCTGTTCTCGTCCACACCTGGCTCATCTCCAGCACCGCCTTGCTGGGCTCCGTGGAGTTCATGACCTTCCGGCTCCCTGTGAAGGGCAGAGACCATAACCTGACCTCCCGACATTCTTTCTTGATTTTATCACTGCCTCGCCTACCTCTCCTGCCCACCATGTGATGTCTGATCCACTGCCGTCTGCTTTCAAGTTGATGCTGTCTTTTTTTTCTGGCCAACTTGAAAGGCGAGCGTCTGCAGAGGAGATGAAAAATCTCCCAGTGGCCCCTTGCTAGCCCCGGATATCACCTGAAGAAGGGCCTGGGTCACACCTCACACCATCAGGCAAATTCCACTGGTTCTGCACCTGCACCAGCTGCCCACAGGGGAGGGAGTGTCCTTTGGAGGATACGCCCTGGGGGGAGATGGTACTGTCTGGGGTTCCTACACGGCTGCCGGTGTCGTGGAGGAGAGGCAGGCACAGGGCCACCCTGGGGGTGATTTAGGGAGGTTGTCTTCCTCTCCGCGCAGGAGAGAAGGCTGGGAGGCCCTTTAGATGCGCTGCTGGCCTCTGCCCTGACTTCCAGTCCTCCTCAGCCACTGATTTTCTGAGTTGCTTCTACTCTGACTCCTCTTCGAGTAAGAATTAAAGGTGAGAATGACACGTTGGCTGAAACTCCGCTGCTTTGGGTTGGCAGAAACCCTGCGCTGGACCTTGCAGGATGGGGAGGAAGTGCAGGTGTTGGTGGGACCCGCTAAAGTTGGGGGCTTCAGAGTGATGGCGTAGCCCCCCTGCTTGCATCTCACGGAGCCCAGGAGCAGAGAGGTGGTCATCACTTCGTCTTCCTTCTGCTGCATTAACGAGTCCTGGATCTCTGCCGTGCGCCCGTGGGGCAGTGCCCCAGAAGGGGCCCAGCTTGCTGCCCTGGGGGAATTCATTGCCGGAGGCAAAATCTGTACCATCAGCCTCCAAAAATAGGTTTTCTGCTCTGGATCTCTCACTCAGTTTGAGCTCCTGTAACAACATTCCACGGCCTGGGTGGCTTCAGCTACAGATATTTCTTTCTCACAGTTCTGGAAGCTGTGAGGTCCAAGGTCAACGTACCAGTGGATCTGGCTCTGGAGAGAACTCACCTCCTGGCTGGCCGATGGCTGCCTCTCTCTGTGTCCTCACATGGTGGCGAGAGAAAGCTCTGGTCTCAATTCCTCTTCCTGTCATCATGGGGCCGCACCCTTATCACCTCCTCTGACCCCAATTACCTCCCAAGGGCCCTCCTCCAAATACCGCCACGTTAGGATATCCGTCGGGGATCCAAACCCATCAACATATGGATTCGGGGGGACACAGGCAACCAGGCCACGACAGTCCCTGAGGACGAGCCACTCCTGAGGACGGGACTGTACCGCAGACATGCTCTGGTGGAGGTCGCCTCAGGCCTCTCTCTCTCTCTCTCTTTCTCGCTGCCATGGGCCACGAAGTAATGGGACCAGTCTCCTCCACTGGTTTACTGCACGGCAAGGGCTTCAAGGCCTTGGTGCTTTGGACTCTGTGTGATCGTCCCCGGAGCTCGGGGCAGCTCTGCTGAACCACGTTACTGATCTTCACGGCCACCGCGTTCCCAGGCAGGATGTGCGCCCACCGTCACCAACAGGCCTGAGGAGATGGTAGCTGCCTTTCGGGGTCTAACCCGAGGTGGCCCAGAGGCCCCGCAGCGCGTGGGGCTGACTGCTCCATTTTCTAAAAGGTCAGTTTAAAATGGTGAAAAGCTGGTCCAAATCCCCTCAAAGTAAAACCGGGCCCAAAGTCCACATGATGGCTAATTTTGTGTGTCAACTCACTGGGGTTTATACCGTCATCTCCTCTAGTTCTCAGGAGTTTGCTCAGACTGGACTGAATCCCACCACTGGCTTTCCTGGGGCTCCGGCTCACAGATGGCAGATCGTGGGATGGGTCTTCTCAGCCTCCGTGATCCTGTGAGCTAGTTCCTTATTATACATATATGCATATAATCGATAATAAATCCATACTATAAAATTATAAATAACAGTTATATTATTATATAATAGCAATACACTATTATATAATCTATAATAAAATACATATGATACACAGTATATATAACATGTATACATAGATACATATTATATATATGTATATAGAAAATACATATATTATATATCCTATTGGTTTTATTCTCTGTTGAGCCGTGACTAATACAGTTCACCCAATTAACTGGTCATTATAAAGGGATCAAACCACAATAACAGACAAAAATAATAGTAAACAAAAAAAAAAACCTACAAGCTAAATTAAAAAGTAAAAGTAAGAAAATATGAATAAAGGAAAAAGAAAACTGAGAAAAAGAAAAACGAACAATGTGAGAAAAGTCAAAGAATAAAAAGAAAACCGAAAAAGCCACAAAGAATTTTAAAATGAGAAAAATTAAAAGAGTAAAAGAATTAAGAAAAAGAAAATAAAAAGGAAAAGATGAGAAAAAGAAAAAATACAAAAATGCAAAAAAATATAAAATGAGAAAAGAAAAAATTTTAAAAAAAGAAAAAACAGTAAGGCATTAAAAATAGTGAGAAGAAAAAAAGAGGGTGAGGGGATAACAAGCAAAATAGACAAAGAAGTCAAAGGGAAAAATAGCTAACTTTGGTCAGATTCCCCAGGTCACCAAAAACCCTGGATGGTGACGTGATTCCTCTCTTCTGTTTGTTCCCGTTATTACTTCCGTTCTCAGCTCCTTAATGTTTGGTCTGTATCCATACTTATTTTGTAAACACACCAGATTAGTATGTAGAGCCCATAGACTTAAGGGTGTGGAAAGTATCAGGCCTCAGTGCCCTTTAGATTCTATGGCCTTAGTTTGTATTCAAACACTTTTAAAGAATGTGGCATGTTTCTTGCACTGCCCTCTATGCAACTGACATTTATAATCACGTTAGCATCTCTCTTGAGTTAGGCTCATTGGTGTATCTTTTAAAAAACCTTCATTGGAAACGCCTCAATGAGTAACTGTGTGGTTTCCTTTACTCATAGAATTACCTGTTAGATGTGTGGGAAAGAACTACAAGACAGAGCTGCCAAGTAAACTATGAAAAACCTAATCGTCAAACTTTTCTTATCTTAGGTATTGGCATATCCCAATGATCTGTACTGTTCTAGGGTATGATGGCTGAGGAGTGAATGTGATTTGAACCTAATACATTTTTAGAGGGTGTCAAATTCAGAACCAGGCAGCTCCATCTCCTGACCCTAAATATGGTCCTAAAGTAAATCACTTGAGGAAATTGGATCCCAGAGATTCCAGGCGGGGAATTCTGAAGTGTGTCCATATTCCACCGGAGATCAAAGAAGCCCAACTAAAAGAATTGTGGGCTGATTCACATGACAGCTTCTTTCTGAGAGGACTATTTTATCTTGAAGATTGTGAGTTTGGAGGAACTAAGGTGATTGGCCTTGGAAAGAATCAGAACATGTGAAATTCCTTAAAAATTGACTTCAGTAATTTTGTCTATGTTACACATAATTAAAAAAAAAAAACCTTTACACTTTGTGTGGAAAGTCAGCATATATTTTTGGCTCGAAGTTTCTCTAGTGTTTTCTGTGGAGTTCCCTCAGTTTACCAGTTATAGCTCTGATGTGCCTTAGACATAAAAAATTGTGAGGCTGGCTGTTCACCTGATGAAATTCTTTCGCCCTTGCTCTGTTTGGGGCGTCTGCATCTTGCTTTGCTTTCTCTTCCTTTTGCTTTTTCACTTCAGCTAACTGATGGTATAATCTGTAAGAAATTTATATGGAATTAAAGACAAACACTTCAGATATGTGAAAGAAAAAACCTATGCTAGGTGACCCTTCAGTATACATTTTAGTCCTTATTTTATTTCATGTATTGTTCACATGTTTAACCCACAAGAGATATTTTCTAACTCCACTTGCCCCATCACCACCCTATTTTTAGGGAAAAAAGGGAGTTTTCTAGTTAATATCCTCTCACCATTAAATGTTTATAGTTTGAGCAAGCACCCACTGTTGCCACTTAATGCTCCTCAGAAGCTTTATAATAAAACCTCAGAATTACAAGATCTCTCAGAATTCACTTAGTTTGGAGCAGAGCTTCTAAAACCATCACATGCATAAATAACATTGGGTCTAGTTGAAGTATATATTCTAGTTTTGTAGGCTTAGGATATTAGAAGCAATCTGATGCAATGGTTTGGAGTCTAGAGTCTGAGTTTTGTAATCACCAACTACCACAAACCACCTGCGTTCATATCCTGTCTCTGCCACTTACTAAACAGGTAAACGTGGGCAAGTGGCTTAAATTCTCTCTCTACTTCTGCCCCTGGAAAACAGCATAATTATAGCACCAACTTCTAGGTTATTTTGAAGATTAAATGAACTTATATAATACATAATTTATATTATATATAATAAATAATACATTTATAATTTTAATATATATTTATTATACTATATATAATTAATATATATGTCTTGAAGTATAAATATATAATACATAAACATATATTTAAATATATTATGTATATAAATAATAAATATATACATGTTTTGAAATCACCTGGCATATTGTAAAGGCTCAATGAATGTTAGTTTTATTGCTACTATTAGTTTTTTGTTTTGTGTTGTTTTAATTTATTTATTTTATTTATTTTTATTTTTGGCTGTGTTGTGTCTTCGCTGCCGTGGGCAGGCTTTCTCTAGTAGCGGTGAGCGAGGGCTACACTTCATTGCTGTGCAGGGGCTTCTCGTTGCGGTGGCTTCTCTTGCTGCGGAGCATAGGCTCTGGGCACGTGGCCTTCGGTAGTTGTGACACGCGGGCTCAGTAGTTGTGGCTCGGGGGCTCTAGGGTGCAGGCTCTAGGGCGCAGTCTCCGTAGTTGTGGTGCACGGGCTTAGTTGCTCCGCCGCATGTGAGATCTTCCCAGACCAGGGCTTGAACCCGTGTCCCCTGCATTGGCAGGCAGATTCTTAAACACTGTGCCACCAGGGAAGCCCCTACTACTAGTTTTATTAACGCTATTATTATAATTAGCATCTTCCATAATTTATGTCCGATGTACCTTTACTTCTGTTTGTCATTTACCTCTCCTTCACCTGTGGAAATACCTATTTTTTGAGACAGAACTTTTGCATCTTTTGCCCTCTTATAATCCACCATCTCCAAGTCAATTGTTCTTCCACATTCTTTTAAATGGATCCCGTTTTCTCTGGAGTGACTAGCTTACTTACCTTATACTCCAATCAGAGCATCACTCCTCTCTGGGTGGAGTGCCTTATTCTCTTTTCGTTACCTACGTTCCTCCCTGTAGTTTTTACACTAAGTGGATGGCCAATAGATATCATCTATAGAATAAATAGAAAAGTGAATTGAAGCTTTGGTTGTCAATCTAGGCTCTTGCAACTGAAAGAGTAGCATTCATATCACCTGGTAGTTTGTTAGAAATGTAGATTTCAGGTCCCACTTCAGATTTACTTTATGAGGAAAAGAGTTTACCTTGTTCCAGAAGCTGACGTGGGCCAGTATGGCTGGCGAGGAGTGATGGAGAGGTGATGTAGGATTAGAGAGACAGCAAGGAGTCCTACCACATTAGACGTTATAAGCCATTGTAGAGAGTCTGCAAATCAGGTTCACTACAATGGGAAAATGTTAATGTACATTGAGTAGTAGAGTGACTTGAGCTGATTCCTACTTTTAAAGGATTATTTTGTCTGCATTGTGAAAAGGGGAATGGAAGAGAAAGGAACAGAAAAACCAGGCCAGTTGAGAGATGATGTTGATTGGAATTGAAGCAATGGGAGAGATGGAGAAAACTGGACAGACAATTTGGACATAAAACTGACGTGATGGGATGTTTGATTGATGTGAGTTGAAAAAGGGAAAGGGGTCAAGAATGCCTCCTGGGTTTCCGGTTCAAGGCTCCATTTATTAAAATGAAGGAGTTGCAGGGAGGAAATAGAGGTCCTGGAGAGACCTCATTTGTACGTGTTAAGTATTGAGATGCCTATGAAGCGTCCCAGTAGAAATGTCAAGTTGCCAGTTGGACAGCTGAGGACTGAACTGAGTTGCAGAAGCACCTGTATGGCTTCACAGCACAGAGATGTTATTAAAAGCCACAGAAATAGAAGGACTTACTTAGGGGGAGGGTAAAAGAGAGAGTCCAGGAAGGAACCTGAGGATTATCGTTGGATGTACTGCAGAAGAGTAGGAATCAGTGAATTCGAGAAGTGGCTGATGTGATTGGAGACCCTGAGAGAAGGGGCGGGAAGAGATTGCTTCAAAGCAGGGGTGATACAGAGACCAGTCGGGGAAGGCTTGAAGAAGCGCTCTTTAAATCCGGCCAATTGAAGATTCCTAGTGACCTCGCTAAGAGTAGTATCTGAAGAGTTGTGGGAATGGAAGCAAACAGATTGCGCTGAAGAGTGAAAGAAAAGGGCAAGTGGAAACGTTGCCTCTTGGTAGAAAATTGGCTCTGAGAGGAAGAAGAGGAACAGGGCAAGGGCATTGGGAATAGAAAGGCATGAGGAGAGGAAGGTGGATTCCAGAGCATGCTTATAATTTGACTAAACCAGGAGGGCAGGAGAAATCGCAGCTGCAAGAGGGAAGGTAAACAGGGGCAGGACGCCCATCCATAAAGGGGAGGAGGAGGCGGAGAAGAACTACAGACAAGGGTGTTGCCGTGGGCTTTGTCAGAGGAAGACTTTCCTCCTCGTAGCATTTTTTTGTTCCATTTGGTTGTTGTTTTTCAGCGAAGTATTAAATGAGTTCCTCTTTTAAGAACTATAAAAGGAAGGGTTGTGTAAGGCATGAAGAAAGGAGAATAAGAGTATGAGACGTCACCTCAGAGAGTGATACAGCAAACCTCTGAGTGCTGAGTGGTCATTTGAGTTTACTCAATTGAAGTTAATCATTACAGGGAAATTAGAATGTGATGTATCAAGACCCTGAGACTCAAATTATTATTATTACTCTTAATGTGTCCCTCAAAGCATCGATCGTTGACAGAGAAGGGGTTAGGAGTCTCATCATTCCATCCAATGCTCCTTTGACTCAGCTCACATTTCAGTGGGTCAGGGAGAATACTTTATGCTTCATTACAGATGTCTTTATCTCCCCGCCCCCCTCCATTTATTGGGCGATGTCAGGCTTAGCTCACTCTCCTGAAGATATTTGGGCGACGGTCACTCTCGTGTTAAATCTTCAGCTACCTTACCCCCCTCTCAGCTACTGTCTAACCAGTGCAGGAGCTCAGGAGGCACAGCCGGGTCTGAAGCTCACCGTGCTTAGCCTGCGGACAAGCAGAACTAAGTAACACCTACGAGAGGTGCGAGGTGCGATGGCTCTGATGAGCGCGTCTCCTCCAGGCAGACCTGCAGGCTGTGCACACACCTCCCTAGCAGGTTCGACGAAGTCTCCACAGCCTCCTCCAGACACTGCAGGCTGCCCACAGTGTTCTCCTATCAACAGCTCTCTATTCTCAAACCAGGGGGGCCCAACTCCAGCACACCTTGAAAGGGGTCATGGGTCAGAAGACTGAACCGAGTGACGCCCTGACGTCTGGTGGCTCTGGCCAGTGACCCTACTCAACACCAACAGCTGGCTGTCCCTGGGCTTGCCTTTCACTGTCGTCGGAGGCCCTTCCTCTGTGGATGACAAATAAGGGGCATCTTTTGTGATGGGTGCCTATGAGCTTAGAACTTCACGTGGATGTTGCTTCGGGAATATCTCCGCCCTTTCCTTTCTCTCTACAGAACAATTCATTCCTGTAACGTTGTCTTAACACATTTCAATACCAATTACACTTCTCCTCCTCCCTGGGTAGGCACTTTGTGCCTCTCAGATGTAAAATCCCTCAGAAAGTGTCTCTGGTTTCTACATGTGACATGGAAGATGGCACTAACCTTCTGTGATTACCTTTTCCCAGCACAGAAGCCCTAGAGCAAAGGACCTTCTCACTCCGGATACGCTACCACAGTCGATGGAGGAGTCCGATTGGCTCTGCTCGAGGTCATGTGACCACCTGTGGGCTGCTCGCTTTTGTCAAGAGGTTGACACGCTACCATCAGTCTGCACGGCTCATGTACCAGCCCTGAGCTACCACTTGGGAGACAGAGGGAAGGCTGCACATAAAATTTTGGGTTTGATAGCTCCATCAGGACAAAATGGAATAAGAGAGACAGTTCCTCTTTAAAACTAGCCATGTTGGGAAGATGGACACTGTGGCTCATTGATAATAATTTAGAAAAAATGTTGCCAAAGACCAATAAATATTTATGGATAACATTAGTACATTTTGATTGTCCTCAAAATTAAAAAAAAAACTTTTCAAATTTAGTGTCTTTCTTCCCAGACTTGCAGAAAAAAAATTTTTTTTAAAATATTTTTAAGAGTGTTTGACATTGATCTAAATGAAAAATCAGGAAATACGACCATGATCTGTAATTTTATCCAAAAGTGTTAGGTGATGTAGTACACTGTAAATTATCACATGTGTGCCATATTATGTAAATCAGCACAACCAACACCATTTTTCAAAGTCACATAAAAATGCTTAAGAGATCACAGATGCCCTTTAGATAGTAAAAGTAAAGTGTGACAGGCAGAAGTTAGAATAATTTATAAGAAGAAATGTAGATTCTGCATGTAAAATAAGCTCATTGAAGGATATGCCATTCTACATGCCCCAAAGGACAGGGGAGAAAGTTAAGAAACATCACCTTCAGTCTATTGTGAAATGTGGTCCAACTACCAGAAGCAAATGAGACATCATTTTTTTCCACCACTAAAGCAGTTTTAAATGTTGTTCAATTTACTTTAGATATAGTAAGGATAAAAATGATTTGATAATTCTTTTCCAGTATGAACAAATCTATATTTCTCTTCCAAACTCATAATACTCTGTTGTAGTTGTTGTTTTTAGATTCTTTCCCCATAGAAGTCATTACAGAGGATTGAGTACAGCTCCCTGTGCGCTATGGCAGGTTCTTATTAGTTATCTATTTTATACATAGTAGGGTGTATATGTCAATTCCAATCTCCCAGTTTATCCCTCCCCCCCCAACCCCTGGTAACCTTAAGTTGGTTTTTTACATCCGTGACTCTACTTCTCTACTTCTGTTTCGTAAATAAAAATTTTTTCCAGAATTCCCAGAAAAAAAAGGAGCATATTTGTAGCATAATAAATTATTTCAGGACATCGGAAACACAAGAGTGAAAATGCAATTCAGATGAGATCTACCCTTAATGTAGAAGTACCAGACATCCCTTATCTATCTAGTACTCCTGCTGTGAACTGTAAAATAAGGAGGGTCATTGTTTGTGTGGCTGTGGAGCTAGCCTTCACAGCCCCATTTAAGCCACATCACTTCAGTCACACCTCACGTATTTCGTTAATGAAGATAAGCACTTTCAAGTTTCTTTATTCCTTTGCGATTTTGGAGATGCCGGGAATTGTTTTTACTGCAACATTTGAGTTATGATACTATCTCTTGTGCCGATAGACCTGAATATGGTTTAAATTTATCCTGATTCCTTTCATATATTTACTCTAGGTAATCAGGGCAAGGAGGATGGAATTGCTCGAAAGATCAGATCAACTATAAATAATAGTCACGTATTGTAGTGCCTACTATGTGCTAGGTCCTTTGCATAAGCATCACATATGCAGTTCTTCCAACAACTCTGAATTCAGTGTATTATTACTATTAATTTACAGTGATGCTGCTAGTTTCTATATGTTGGGGCAGAGTCAGAGGAGTTCTCAAACAGCAGAGGGAGGCTCAGATCCTCCAGTGACTTATAGGTCTGTAGGAGACCAGTTAGTGGCATTGTTAGCAGAGCTCCGAGGACAGGAGCCAAATATGATGGGCAAAGCTGAACAGGGAAAGAAATGAGCTGTCCCGAGCCCACCAAAGAGCGCTAGTAGATTTTGATTCTGTAAATTGGACGGGGAACATCTTGGCCAGAGTCGGAAATGACAGCCTGGAAGTGACAACAGCATTTCAGAGAAGGAGTGGACTGCCAGAAACCATTCGATTTACAGCACACAATTCCCCCCACCATTTTATCCTCTCTTCAGCAGCCCAGCTGATCATCCTAAGAATGTGAACCTGGTTATGTAATTTCCTGGTTTAAAATTCTTCACCTAAACATCAAAGGAAGACAAACATTTTTAAAAATAAATTTATTTTATTTATTTATTTTTGGCTGCGTTGGGTCCTCGTTGCTGCACGTGGGCTTCCTCGAGTTGCAGTGAGCGGTGGCTTCTCTTGTTGCAGAGCACGGGCTCTAGGCGTGCGGGCTCAGTAGTTGTGGCACCTGGGCTTAGTTGCTCCGCGGCACGTGGGATCTTCCCGGACCGGGGCACGAACCCGTGTCCCCTGCATTGGCAGGCAGATTCTTAACTTCTGCGCCTCCAGGGAAGCCCCAAGACAAACATTTTTAAATTAATTTTTATTGGAGTAGAGTTGATTTACAATGTTGTGTTTGTTTCTGCTGTACAGCAAAGTGAGTCAGTTATACATATACATATATGCCCTCTTTTTTAGATTCTATTCCCATATAGCTCATCGCAGAGTATTGAGCAGAGTTCCCCGTGCTCTACAGTAGTTCTTATGATCGATTTTATGCATAGTAGTGTGTATATGTCAATCCCAATGAAGCAATTTACAGAACAGAAATAGAGTCACAGATGTCGAAAACAAACTGACGGTTACCAAGGGGGAGAGGGCAGGTGGGGGGAGGGATAAATTGGTAAATTGAGACAAACATTTTAAGCAGCATAGAAGGGACTTGGTGCCATGGCTGCCGTCCACTCAGCCCTCCAGCCTAACCTCCGTGGCTGTCATTCACCGCCTCAATCTTTATGTTCATCTTGTGCGTCACCGTTCAGGTTCCTGTAACTTGCCATGCTTTCTCTCCACTCTGACCTTGGAATATGCTGTTCCTTCGGCTGAAAACAACTCTCGCCCCCAACAAATCTCCTTTCCCACTTTGCTCTGTAAAGATCTGCTGTCTTTATTTTCCTACTTGGATTCAGTGGCTCTCCATGACCTGGTGACTTGGACAGGCGCAACCACCGTCTAAATGCTCCAAACATAGCTTGTCCTCCCATCATACCGACTGCACTGTAGTTCCATCTCTCATTGTCTGTGTCTCTATTAAACTACAGGCTCTGGGAGGGCAGGAACCAGGCTTATTCTTCTCATCACTGTGTCCCCAGCATCCGGCATAGTGCTTGACACATAGTAGGTGCTCAATATTTTAATTGAAATTTTACACACACACACACACATAATCTCCAGTTATCATAGGCATACAAGATATTTTGATTTCATGATCCCTCATCTTCCAGCTTGTGTATAGGAGAACACTCCTGCCCAGAAATGTTAAATAATTTGCTTTAATTCATGTATTTTATTAGTGCTTAATAAGCATAAATCTCAGTCTACAAATTCCAATGTACAAACAGTCATTGTTTTATTTTCTAAAAGTGATTTTAACATCAACTTAAATCTGAACTCCCTCAGGATGGCAGGCCACTCGACCTTGAGGGTCCCAAGGTCTCTCCTCACAAGGATATTGCAGAACCCCTGGGGCTTAGTGTGCTATTTTCAGAGCCTGCTCTCGTGCTCTCACCGTCCCATTCTCCGTGAGTCCTTCAAGCCAGCCAGCTCTGCAGCATCCGTGCCACGCTTGGCTGGCGTTTCTCTGGAGAAAGTGAGCGCGCTGGGGCCTAGGGTCCTGCCTCACGACGTGCGCTATCCTGTCAACTCTTCTGAGGCCTGGCCACCTCCTCAGGGTACACGGCAATGTCGGATCCTAACTGATGTCTCCTCCACCCACTCCCAAGCTCAACCTGACAAAACCTCTTTTTTAATATTGGAAAAACCCTTCCTTTCTTCATGTTTCTAACAGAGGAATTCTTTCTCCTCACTCGCATCCCTTCAAGGCATTTGAACTTTGGGCCACAGAAGCCGAGAAGGCAACGGAATTGCAGACAATTTTAGCTTTCTACTTTTATGAGTTGGAACCCTTCCCATCCAGTGAACTCCCAGGCGTTATACACAGAGAGAAATGTATTGCATTACAACACTGAGAAAACCGAGGTGGGGTTCTGGCCTCAGCAAGCTAGATCCAGGACTCAGTTATGTCATCAGGGTCTGTTTTTCCTCTCTCCAGCTTAGGGCTCTACTTCTCGCTTGAATCTGTTCTCCGATGATTTTCTATTATCTCTTGTTACCATCACCGTTTTAGCTTCAAGACCACTAGGGAAGAGAATGAGGCTCTCTAGCCCACAATGACCAGGGAAACAAACTTTATTGCAACCACTTGACTTCGATGAGATCGCATTTCACTCCTGACCTCGGTGGTTAATGTAATACGACGCACTGAATGACCTAAACCCAAGTCCCATACGTTACACTTGAGCTGGGGATGGGACTTCACCCAAAGCATGTGGATTGAGAGTAGGAAAAATAATTTCCTGAGGGAAAATGGATATGACTACTGAAAAAAAAAATGGGAGAAATTAATCCTGGCAGCATTAAAAAATAACGTACCTTTCTTATAGATAGTCTCAAAAATGAGCTGCCAACAATTCCTCCCCTCCCTGTGTGCACACGACACTAATTCTATCAAGAGGTGGCATTTCCCCTCCCCTTGAAGCAGGCTGGCCTTGTCCAGTAGAATGTGACCTGCCCAATAAATGCAGCAGAAGTAGCCACTCTGCTGGTTTGGGGACTAGCCCTTAATAGGCCCAGAAGCTTTGACGTTGGCTCTCTTAGATCCTTGAGCTTCTGGGTAAAAAGTCCAGGATGTCCTGATACAAAGAGAGACCATGTGGAATTGGCAGCAAGTGGGGAGAGAATGAGATGTCTCCAACGTTGGCTGGCACTGAAGCTCCAGACACTTGAGAGAGACCTTCTTTGACAAACGCAACTCAACACAGTTAAACTAGTGAGTCCAGCCAACCCCTCGTGGAGAGAAGAACCAACCACACAATCGGTCACGAGAAATTGTCAATCACGGTTGTCTCAAGCTACTGCATTTTGGGGTGATTGGTTGGTTACACATCAAAAGGGAACTGATATACCCATACATCTCCTTTACCCGCTGCAGGAAAATTCCACTGAGACAAGCAAGCACTAAGTTGTCACCTGCGTGAAGGGTAAGGAGAGACTGGAAAGGACTTTGTCATTTATCAGCCTACCATACTCGGAAGCACTCTGGCCTCTGGCTCTGAATTCAGTGCTCTTCTCATTGGGATTCACTGCCACCCTTAGGAGTGTTCCCTGCTATTCAGACAGGCATGTACTGTTGCTGAGCATGGATCCGTTTGGACAAAAAGGTACCTGAGCAATTTAGATTCTGGCGAGAGAATAGACTGGAGAGCTAGCAGGAAAAAGAAATCACTCCAGGGGAAAAAAATTGACTCTAGTGTAAGAAACACTGTAAAAATGATCTGTTTGTACTGACTGCAGCAAACTGCAACAATCACAAGCTAGCTCGTCTTACAGCAAAAAAATAGGATCAGAACACAGTCGCGAGGCTATAGAGCTCTCTCGTCATCATTGTTTTTCTGTTGCGTCATTGATCTTTAAATTATATGAAAATAGAGTCAAGCTGTATAATGAATCATTTCATCAGAATTAGAGACGTCTTATTTATCTGTCGGCTGCAGTCTTGTTAACGATTGCATTGGCTGAAGAATAACAGTTAATTAATTAATTAATATATATATATGTTTATTTCACTGCCAACAGTTTACTTTAAGACTAAGAGTGTTTTAAATTTCTAAAATATAATTTTAAAAATAGAATATTTTGAATCCTTGTATTTCCATAAATTTGAGAGTTTTTTATTCAATTCGAAAAGTTCTTGACGGTTAGAATAAAGCTTCCATTTCTGCTTCATAGATATACTTAATCTGTGAAGACTGCATATTACAAACACCCATCTCTGAACATAAAACTAGTTCTCGTTAAGCTATAAGAGAAGCAGGTCAAGAAGGGTTAGGGGTTGAGAAAAGGGATGGAAATGCAGGGGGATGTGGAGGTGAGGTGGGATTGGGCAGAGAAAATTATAACGTTATAAAGCTATAAAGGAAGAGAGAGAAAAGGTGTACATGGTCTCTAGCCTCACAAAATTATGATACCTTTGTCTTCCTTGCTATCGATACAAATTGTATTACTTCACTGCAGTGTCACCAAGGCTCATCTTGGATAAAAGTGAGTGCTAACATCCTTGCAATCAACTTATTTCCTCAGCTTTTGCCAACCCAAAGTAAAAGAAACAACAACAAAAATAAGTAAGTTAAATTTGAATTTTCAAGAATCATGGAATGAATATATTAAGGTGCTATTAATTTAAACCATTTACCCAATGAACAAATATGAAGGACACATCTATGGTAACAACAAGTTATACATCCAAAAGTATTCATTGAGCCTTCCTACAGGCCTGATTTGATGATGGTGTTGATAATAAAATGGAAGTTATACTTGATTATCAGCAAACCCCCAATAAATGCTCTTTTGGCAGCATCTAGAGTTCCATGCTAGAATTTTTCCCATTTTATCACAAAATAATTTTCAAATTTTCTTGGTACTATCACTATTTATATATTTTTTAAAAGATGAAGACCTACTCCATTCCTCTTAACAGGGTCATTAAACTTTAGCAATTATGACATTTTAATATCCAGCGATAAAGTGTGTATAAACTTAGAGGTAATGTTTGTAGATTGGTAAATATTATGTTCACCCTTCATACCCTCATACTATATGTATATATAGAAATACATATATAGAGAGAAAAATTTCTAGTATAGGAGCAGAGTCTAGTTTATTTAGCTAGTCAGGTTAGTAAATTTTTAAAATGACATTGCAAAGACTACCCAATGATATATAATTTTAAAAACTTCTTTGCCCAGTAGTGTTGGTTTTAAAGTTTCTTTAACTGAGTCATAATATAAAAGTTATAGGAAACTCTTTGCTATATCATGTAATATTTACCACACAGTGTCATATAGTTAAGAAAAAGAAAGAAATTAAGATGAATGACACTTGTGATTAAAAAAAAAAAAAAAATCTTTCGACAGCTCCTGCCCCCTGCTGCTAATATCAGAGTACTGGCAAAAAATCAACCCATGCCCGGTAAATTTAAGCTTTAGTGAAGGAACCTAACCCCAAGTTAGTAAGTAGGGCTAGGATATCCCTTTACATATAAAAAAGTTGCACTCTTAAAACAGACAGCATCTATACTTTTTAAAATATTAAAATAATATGGTTAATGCAAACAATTACTTATTATAAGAAGGAAATGATCTATAAAATCAGTAGCTTTTTACCAAATGACCTAGGCAATTTTTACGGATCTCTTAGATAGCAGTGGGGAAAAAATGAGAGCATACAAATCCATTAAGAAAATAATTAAACTATGAAAAAGATAAAAAACTATTATATAAAACTTATTTCTGATTAAAGCAGCACTGTTATGGAATTAGATAACCACCATTTGGTAACCATCATAGTAATAATTGATTTCAAAAGAATCATTAACAGATGCTAAAACTAGTGGATAAAAAGTAAGTCTGATGAGTCACAGGAATTTTATATTCTTTACTGACAAATTATTTTCCATAATATGCTTATTTATTACAATGAAAAAATATAACTTTCCATGGGGAAAACGGGCAGACACAACTGTAATGAAATGATCAAAGTCAATATCACCAGCAATAGGACAAATGACATCTTGTGCTTCTGCAATATTCCTGCCAAAAATGCAGACACTGAACCCAATCACACAGCTGTGTCCCATAAAAGCAAGTGTAAGGACAGTCTACAAAATGACTGGCCTATATTCTCCAAATTTATCAAGGTTATGAAAACAAAGACACACTAAGGAGTGTTCAGACTAAAGCAGACCAAGAAGACAGGACAACAGGGGGCAAAGTGTGAACCAGGATTTTCTTCTGCTATAAAGGATATTATTGGGACAACTGGCAACATGTGAATAATGTCTGCAGTTTAGATCATAATATCAATATTCATTTTTTATTTGGCAATTGTACTTTGATTAGAAAGAGAATATCTTTGCTTTTATGAAATATTTCCTGAAGTACTTAAGAGTAAAGGGGCATCATGTCTGATGCTTACATGGGAACCTGGATAAAAGGCTTAGAGAGGGGCTTCCCTGGTGGCCCAGTGGTTAAGAACCTGCCTGCCAATGCAGGGGACACAGGTTCGAGCCCTGGTCCGGGAAGATCCCACATGCCACGGAGCGACTAAGTCCCCGAGTCCCTGCGCCACAACTACTGAGCCTGCGCTCTAGAGTCCGTGAGCCACAACTGCTGGGCCCGCGTTCTGCAGCTATTGAAGCCCACGCGCCTAGAGCCCGTGCTCCGCAACAAAAGAAGCCACCGCAATGAGAAGCCCGTGCACTGCAGCAAGGAGCAGCCCCCGCTCGCCGCAACTAAAGTCCGTGCACAGCAACGAAGACCCAACGCAGCCAAAAATAAATAAAATAGATAAATTTATAAAAAATAAAAAGGCTTAGAGAAATTCTTTTCAATATTCTTGCAACTTTCCTACAAGTCTGAAATTATGTCAGAATACGAAGTTGAATAAAAGTTTAAAGCACTGCTTTTTACCACTTTTCTCAAGCACTGTCAGCTGTTATGATCTTCTTAGATGTATTTTCAGTTAAAAGTCCAAAACTGTTTATCTAAGTCCTATTTAATCAAAGAATATTAACAAGAAAAATAGTTTTTATTCTCTGTCCAGTGTTGAAAATGTGTAGCATGGTTTACTCTGTCTGTATGGCCTCAGGTATAAAACTATACCAGATAGTTTTTTAATATGCCTAGTGGCAATTTAGCTAGAATATAATAAGGACAACATTAGTAATCTATATGCAGTAAACATATTTTGAAGGGCATAATATATATGCCTAATAATATTTTAGGCTATTAAAAAGTCTTAATATTGATCTAACTTCAATAGAGAAATGAGGGAAGAATCACTGCCCTGAATTTACAGTTCAATTTGATAAAGGAAAAACAGCAAGAACAAGAACAAGAACAAAATCTGTTTATGAACAAAGTTGCATTCAGAGACCTGTGAGTGACACATGCTGCCATTACCACTCTAGTTCCACTTTGTGAAATTAGGTAACTAGGCCATTAACTTGTGGAAAGACAATCTGCAGTGTGATTCTTTTAATGAAAACTTCCCTTTGCAAGGACGTAGGCATTGTTTTTGGATGCTCAATGTCTTTCAGACGATTGGCATTGTGCTAATGAAAAACTGACCATTCGTTCACTCATTCATTCAGGAAACATATATTGTGCATCTACTGGTACCCTCAGGTGTCCTGTCCGAGATGCTATAGATACAGCGGTAACCACTATAGGCAAAGCCCCTGCCTTTTTCTAGTGGGAATAGTGATGGATGAATAGATAGATAGATAGGTAGATAGGTAGAGAGAAAGAGATGAACAGATTTCAGGTGTGGTTGACTGCTCTAAAGAGGACTGAAGTAGGCGAAGGATAATAGAAAGTAGCAGGGAAAGAGTCGCTATTTATACAATGTAGTCAAGAAGGACTGTCTAATAAGGTAACTAATCAGAGATCTGAAGGAAGCAAAGGAGAAAGACACACAGAAATCTGGCATATATTGTGCATCTACTGGTACCCTCAGGTGTCCTGTCCGAGATGCTATAGATACAGCGGCAACCACTATAGGCAAAGCCCCTGCCTTTTTCTAGTGGGAATAGTGATGGATGAATAGATAGATAGGTAGATAGGTAGAGAGAAAGAGATGAACAGATTTCAGGTGTGGTTGACTGCTCTAAAGAGGACTGAAGTAGGCGAAGGATAATAGAAAGTAGCAGGGAAAGAGTCGCTATTTATACAATGTAGTCAAGAAGGACTGTCTAATAAGGTAAGTAATCAGAGATTTGAAGGAAGCAAAGGAGAAAGACACATAGAAATCTGGGATAACAGTGTGTCAAGGCCGAGGACACACTAGATGCAAAGACTAGCGCTTAGAGACTCAATTTCAAATTCACTATCTTGTTGGGTTCTCCGTACTAATAAGTAAGAAAAACATGAGGACCAAAGGCCTGATTGTCCCCACTCTGCGATTACGTGGCGGGCCCATAAACACGTCAGCAGCAAAACTGCAGAGAGCTTCTTCCAGATATTCAACGTCAGAGGAGAAACTTTACGGGAGGCATGTTTCATTCGGAATAGAAAAGGAAATAAAAAACCTTAAAAGAAAAATGCAACTCACTTGATCACCTCTCAAGCGACTGTGGTCGAGAGCCCATCCCCACCAGAGGTCAGCCTAACCGCACGACTGGATTGTGGGTCTTCAAACTGAACTGGTCTTGATACTTTATAAAAAAAGCATGTTAGTGAAATTATGACTCAAATCTCTCCTTTCCTTCTCGTTTTCCAAAAGCTTAATTGAAATGCTAAGGCTTTGCAACCATTGTGCTGTTGTTGTTATCGTAGCTAGTTCTTGGTGATAACTTCCGCTAACCATCTTGGTTTGCCTGGGACTAAGGGAATTCGCAGGACACTGGACCTGGGACTTTCAGCGCTAGAACCAGGAAAGTCCTGGGCAGATGGGGACAAGATGGTCACCCCACTGTGCTGACTCCTAGACATTTGTGTTAAAGCAAAAACTTCTTTTTTTAATTTAGAAGACTAGGCAACACAGAGTTCTGATTAGAAGGTCTAAGAAGTTTACTTTTTTTTTTTTTTTTCTTGTGGTACGGGCCTCTCACTGCTGTGGCCTCTCCCGTTGCGGAGCACAGGCTCCGGACCCGCAGGCTCGGCGGCCATGGCTCAAGGGCCCAGCCGCTCCGCGGCATGTGGGATCTTCCCGGGCCGGGGCACGAACCCGCGTCCCCTGCGTCGGCAGGCGGACTCTCAACCACTGCACCACCAGGGAAGCCCAAGATGTTTACTTTTAAATAAGCTTCTTGGTAGTTTGGTTACAAGTAGATCTTGCTTTCAGAAACACCAATTTTAAGATTTTGTATTTAAATTTTCTGAAAAGGGGGTATGAGATGTTAGCTTAAGAATACAAACACACAGTGATTGAGCAGAACAATTTATTATACGACTTCATTTTCTCTCCCCCCTAAAAAAATGACTTTTACTTGGCAATAGTAAAGAATTTATCCTCTGTTCAATTGATTTGTATAAAGAGATAAGTATTTGGTCCACCAATTAGAAGTAAAAAACTGTAATTTAGAGTTGATATTACTATCTAAACTATAGTCATAATAGTGATCATTTATTGATTGCCTATTACATGTTGGCAGGGTGTTAGTCACATTTACATCCTTCTTTCATTTAATCCTTAAAATAACTGTGTAAGGTAGATGCAAATTTTTATACTTTGCAGATTAAGCTACTGTAGCTCAGAGATGTTAAGTAAGTTTCTTGCACCAAACAACTAAACCTGGAATCCAAGCATAGGTCTATGACTAAAAAACCCATTTTCTTTTCTCTAAAACAACCATGACATCTCCAAACTTCAGCATTCTAACACTCTTCAGTGTGTCTTTCTCTAGGCATTGGTGGAGAACTTAAAGAGGCCATATTGTTACTCACAAAGCAAATCTCCGAAATATTTTTCTCTCAGAAATAATTAACAGACACCGAATAAACAGATTCTGTACCTTTGAGCGGGGGCCTAAACCCAGACTCTCAAACTTGCTCATTTATTCGTTTCCGTTGACACAAGCCCCAGCGCTTGACCTTGGAGATTTCAGCCTTGAAGTTAAACGACCTCATTATTGGGCCCACAAAGAAAGTGTTGGGTCTAAGACTGGGCTGAGTTAGACCTACGCCAGTTTAGAATCATTCTATAGATTCTTCTCCCGTTAGGACGGGACCATGGGTAAGTTCTTGTATCACCAAGCAGTGGGTTGGAACTAGGTAGGGCGTGCCAGTGGGCTCCTCCCTGGATTTTGTCCACCATATTTCCTCACTGCCACCTTTTAGTATTAAGGTCACAAAATGCTTATTCTTTGAGATCTTCCGCTTGGAAAGGACAGGAATTGGGTGGACCATTCTACGATCAGGTGGAAGAGCTGGGTTGAGAGCTGCAGCGGGGTAAGTCTACACAGTGCGTCAGTGGTACTCAAAGTGTGACCCAGGAACCCCTGGGGTTCCTGAAACCATTTCCAAATTTTTCATACGAAAATACCAAGGCATTATTTACCATCTTCTCTTTCATTCTTTTATAATAGTTTTCCAGAGGGCTCATGATGTATGATAGATTGAATGCAAAAGCAGATATGGGAATCCAGCCAGCAGCCATTTTCTATTAAAACATTCATTAGAGAGATTTCAAAAAGGTTAATCAATGCCATTCTTCTCACTAAATTTTTTGTTTTAGCAAATACAGTTATTTTTCATAGAAAATATGTTATTTATGTTAACCTGCAATGGGTTTATCAGTGTTGCTGTTAAATACATTAATAAGTAAAAATTTTAATTTTCTAACACCATAACTATTGATAAAAACAGCCCATATAAACACAAGCTCTTTGGGGTCCTTAATAATTCTTAAGAATATAAAAGACCACAGGACCAAGGCAATTTGGTGATGAGAACTGCTACTATAGACCATCAGGTCAAAGATTACCCAAAAGAGAGGAAACAGAGCAAAACCAGGGTCAAGAATTAAATTTACAGTCAAACAAAGTATTGATCCAAGAAAACCAGATGACAATAAAATAAGATTAGAGTCAAAAGTCATCAACCAAAGACAGGTAGAGCTAGCAGAAAAATCAAACGTTAACTCCCTTGAAAATGGAACAGTCATGGAATAACTGTGGTCTCACTGGCTGGTGGATAGGGAGCTGTCTGTAGGGGGTGGTCTCCTTAATAAGGGCGCTAATCCTATTCCTCAGGGCTCCAGCCTCATGGCCTAATCACCTACCAAAGGCCCCACCTGCTAACACCATCGCATCGAGGATCGGGTTTCAACATACGAATTTGGGGGACACAAACATTCAGCCTATAGCAATAAGTGAACAATGATACTACTGGGACATGAAATTTAGGCTGAGTTGAAAGGGAAGAGAAAGTAGCAGATGGTGGGTTGGATAACTGAAAAATAAATAAACAAACAAAAAAGTGAATTAGATATCTTAAAGAAGGCAAGAATTAGAGTCTGTTAGAGTCTGGGTACTGGAATAAGTGAGCTAGAAAAACACGAGCAGGTAATCAGAAACTGAGATGTCTGGTATGGAGATTTTAGAGGTCGTGTAGGTATAGATTGCAAGAAGACAATTCTTCCTGGATTTCTACATGTTCCTACGTGGCCAGGATTTTCTGAACAACGGAAGTTGACATACTATAAAGATACGGAATGTTTCCTCTTCCCCAGAGACAACTGCTCACATTTTATGAATAATAAAATTTAAAGACAGCTTTCTTGCTTCCCCCAGAGTCAATTTCCTACAGTCCAGTAAAGATCTTCCCATCCTCCCCCAAGAGAGGATTTGTTTATATTCCAGAGCGAGAAACAAAGTGTCTTTCTCTCTCTCTCTCCAGAAGGGAGGTTGGGGAGATATGCCAGCAGTTCCAATATAAACTCTGGGTTTCATGATTTCAGAGTTTCTCTCTTGTGATAAAAACCCCTTCAGACACAGATAAGTCTGACTCTTGCCTTGTCTCACCATGGGGAATTGGGGTGTGGGGGACAGATGTTCTGTGAGCACATGAAAGTTCTGTTCCCTGATCCAGAGTTTCATGTTTCTGTACACACACACACACACACACACACACACACACACACACACACACATTGGATTAGGATTCTCCAGAGAAACAGGACTAATGGGATATATATATATATAGATACATATATAGAAAACGATTTGCTTTGAGGGATTGGCTCACACGCTGCAGGAGCCTGAACGGCCCACAATCTGTTGTCTGCAAGCTGGGGGCCTAGGAAAGCTGGTAGTGCGGTTTCCGTCCAAGCCTGAGGCCCTGACAGTCAGAGGAAACCAATGGTGTCCACCCCAGAGCCCACAGGCCGGAGAGCCAGGAGCACTGATGTACGAAGGCAGACTTCGCAGCTCAGTCAGAGAGAGAGAATTCGCCCATCCTCTGTCTTTTTGTTGTATTAGGTGCCTCAATGGACTGGATGATGTCCACCCATATTGGGGAGGGAGGGTCTTCTTTATTCCGTTTTACTGAATCAAATGCTAATTTCTTCCAGGAACCCTGGAAGAAACTCAGAAATGATGTTTCACCAGCTCTCCAGTCATACCCTTGCCCAGCCAAGTTAACACAGACAATGAAGCATCACATCTACGGCCATACAACTGGTGGGCGAGCTGGTTAGCTTAGACCCTTCAGAACTCCAGTCTTAGTGCTGATGTGACCCAAAGGTGCACCGAGTGCAGGGCTGAGTGCGCTAGAGCAAAAGGCCGGAGGTGAATGTGACGGGCTGAGAGGCCTGACTGCTGGGCGGGCCACCCGGAAGGATGTTGAGCTCCCCAATTTTATTTTTATTTACTTATTTATTATTATTATTATTTTTGCGGTACGCGGGCCTCTCACCGTCGTGGCCTCTCCCGTTGCGGAGCACAGGCTCCGGACGCGCAGGCCCAGCGGCCACGGCTCACGGGCCCAGCCGCTCCGCGGCACGTGGGATCTTCCCGGACCGGGGCACGAACCCGCGTCCCCTGCATCGGCAGGCGGACTCTCAACCGCTGCGCCACCAGGGAAGCCCCAGTGGAGAATTTTTAATCCTTTTAATGATATGAAATAAATTAGACCTGCATTTTTGTTTTGTTAAAAACCAGGGAGATAGAATGAAAGCATTTAATGCTTCAGGTTATTCTTAGATGCCCTTTTATTTCATTAAAACATCTACGAAACGATAAAATTTTTGACTTGACAGTCCTATTACATACATGGAAACCCAACCTCTTTGAGGAGCGGCATTTAAATCTCAGGCAGTGCAAACGTTTGGAATAGCTTGTTTATGTTGCTATGCTCGCTTGTTCAGAGCAGTGATTGAGCTTGTTTCTTCTCACGCGTCACGGCTCTGTGGACTGAGCTTTTTTCTTTTTTAAGTTAAAGAAAGCACAGGAGAAGAAGGATAGAGAGGCAGCTCTTCAGTTGTGGGTTCAAGGCTTATAGAAATGAATTCACAGGTGGAATTGTAAATTTCCAGTAAACATACGTGTCCAAACGGAGAGTGGATTTTCAACATGGGGAACGAGCATATAGACAAAAAGTTATTTTTATGAACAATCACTAGAATTCGAATTCAGTTGTAAAGATAACATTTTTCTGGGAACTATAGTTTAGGAAGCTATAATTGAAACTGCCCTCTTTTCCATGTTTTGCACTTCTAGGTCTTTCCCGTCCTTGGGCTTTTTCCCCATTCAAATCCCAAACCAACCCTCCCCCAAGAAAAGAGGCTCTCACGGTCCTACCTTCCCTTCCTCAGGCCAATCTCTTCTGATCTTTGGGCTTATCCAAAGAGTTTCTGAGCCTGGTTCCTCATGATGTCGGTCCGAGGCTGTAGGACTGATTCCTAGCTTGGTCTACCTCTCAGCCTCCCCTGAGGACTTAGCACCGTACTCAATCAGTTAGGGCCTTGCTCCGTGTAGCAAATCTCCCACGTTGCTTTTCCTTGTCACCATTTTGCACCCACATTTGGCACACCTGCTACTTTACTTTGACACACCTGGTGCCATCCCCTGCTGAACCAGACCTGGAGATTTCCAAGCCCTCATTGATGTACATTGAACACAGCTTGCCCCCTGGAGTCTCAGCTGAGGGTTAGCTTTCTCATCCCCCTCACCCCGCCCCTCCTACCCTTCACCGTCTCCTTGGAGGAATACGGCCTTAATGCACAGAGGACTCATGTGCTATGAAGCCTGAATCTTCAAGAGGCTATATTTCATTTTGCTTCTGTAAACCGAGGAAAAATAAGTTCAGCATGTGTCTTAGGATTCCTTCCATTGCTAATTATATACATCCGATTATACTAGCTTCAGCTAAAAAGTAATGTATTGGCTTATAGGGTTTAAAGCCTATAAATGGGTCCAGCTTTAGGCATGACTTGATGCAGGAGCTCAAATAAATGCATCAAGTCTTGGGTTTCTTGGCTCTGGGTAAATTCTCTTGCCTCCATTCTTCATGCAATGATTTTTTTTTTTTTCATGTGAATCAAGATAGCTCCTTCTCTATCCTCCTAATTTAGCAATCCTATCAGGAGAAAGTCTTTCTCTCGCCGTCTCCAAGTACTCATCTCAAGTCTTGTTTGGGTCCCCTGACCCTGCCTGCAGAACTTGAATGGCCTGCGCGGTGGAAGAGGAATCAACTGTGACATTGACTAAGGATGCAGCAGTGCCACCTAGTGGCAACTCAAAATTGTCACAAAAATCATCAGAAAAACTAGGATTGTCCTGGTAAGACAATACGTATACTCTTTCAGATAATGACAGAAGCTTTATTTTTAAACTCCATATCTTAACCAAACAAAAAATCACCAAGATTTTTCAGTATTCAGAGATTAATACTTTTCCCATTATATATAATCATAATACACTCCATCTACCCTGCTGAACCAGACCTGGAGATTTCCAAGCCCTCATTGATGTACATTGCACACAGCTTGCCCCCTGGAGTCTCAGCTGAGGGTTAGCTTTCCCATCCCCCTCACCCCGCCCCTCCTACCCTTCACCGCCTCCTTGGAGGAATACGGCCTTAATGCACAGAGGAATCATGTGCTATGAAGCCTGAATCTTCAAGAGGCTATATTTCATTTTGCTTCTGTAAACCGAGGAAAAATAAGTTCAGCATGTGTGTTAGGATTCCTTCCATTGCTAATTATATACATCCGATTATACTAGCTTCAGCTAAAAAGTAATGTATTGGCTTATAGGGTTTAAAGCCTATAAATGGGTCCAGCTTTAGGCATGACTTGATGCAGGAGCTCAAATAAATGCATCAAGTCTTGGGTTTCTTGGCTCTGGGTAAATTCTCTTGCCTCCATTCTTCATGCAATGATTTTTTTTTTTTTCATGTGAATCAAGATAGCTCCTTCTCTATCCTCCTAATTTAGCAATCCTATCAGGAGAAAGTCTTTCTCTCGCCGTCTCCAAGTACTCATCTCAAGTCTTGTTTGGGTCCCCTGACCCTGCCTGCAGAACTTGAATGGCCTGCGCGGTGGAAGAGGAATCAACTGTGACATTGACTAAGGATGCAGCAGTGCCACCTAGTGGCAACTCAAAATTGTCACAAAAATCATCAGAAAAACTAGGATTGTCCTGGTAAGACAATACGTATACTCTTTCAGATAATGACAGAAGCTTTATTTTTAAACTCCATATCTTAACCAAACAAAAAATCACCAAGATTTTTCAGTATTCAGAGATTAATACTTTTCCCATTATATATAATCATAATACACTCCATCTATTCCCACCACCAAAAAAATCTCAGCTATGAACCACTGTAAATTTGACAATAAAGATTTGGGAAAAGCGGTGGTGAATTGATAGACTAAAAACCTCTTTTAATGATATCTATTAGATAATTCTAGTTTACAATCATGCCAATGCATATGCTATTTTAAGCTAAGCCTTAAATACTATTTCAGTTCTCTTATAACCAGAGATTATCTTTTTTCCCCCAGTGAACCTACATGTGATGTTAGGAATCCATCACGTTGATTAAATTTAAAGTCTACAGATCTGTCATCTCAATGAGTGTATTATGTACACAAAGCCAGGTCCCTAAATATCACCAGCACAACTGTTGAAAAGCCAGTGGAAATTCATGCATTGACTATCGCCCATCCTTCTGGCTGCCCAATTCCAATCTTATTCGTGGTCTTTGCGCTGTTTTGCACTTCTCTTTTAAATTGTAAGTAACTGATAGATATATAAATTCTGTCCTATCTGGTAAAGATTCAGTTGACTTCTTCCTCTTTCCCAGAAGCACAATTTCTGCTTCCATTTGAAAGTCATTTCAATATTGCTTTACACACCATATACATTTGTGAAGTCCTGAATTTTTTTTGAACTGGTTATAACATCTGCCCGGTTCCCTTCTATACTAGTAAAATGCTTCTAACTGGGGAAATGGCATATGACTGAACAACACACTTCTCAAAATTTAATTGTGTTTTCATGAACTAGAGGGGGAAATCCATTTGTATACCAAAAGCAATGATACTAGAATGCTCTGGCAATTAGAGAGTTCGAGAATACTTACAAATTAATCCCTAAGGACCTTACCTCAAGTTTCAACATAAAAATAAAGCATTATGCAATGCAAAGGTTTGAAAAGCTAAATATTACCATCTTTTAAAATATTAATTTATCAACCATAAATTAAAAATTTTTAACGTGCATTTAACAGAACAATTTATATAAGTGGTAAGTATTAGATGTTCACCGACCTGCTTAATAGACATTCAAGATTGACTTGCTTATTTACTTAATTACTTTGTCCACACTCTCCTTTCGAGAAAAAAAAATTTTTCCATATTAACATCTCCGGAAGAGAATTTGGATCCATTGCTTTCTTATTCCTCTTTCATCTCTAAAAAACCTAAAACTATAATGTAGTTGTGGAATCAGAAATGGCATAGAGACAAGGGAGTGTGGAAAAACAACATGCAAAAAAAAAAAATAGGACACACTTTTTATTAAACTGTTGTGCTCCCTTAGAAAAATTTTTTTAGGCCGTAAAATCAACCAGTTTATAAGTTTTCCCTCTGGAAAAGCACAATGTAACATATTATTTTCATATTTCATAAAATATATATTCAGAGATTTTTCTTTTCTCTTTTTTTTTTTCCTGTTGGCAAGATGGCTAGGATTAAAAATACAGTAACACAGAAGAAATCCTCTAAGGTTTAATTTTGCAACTGCTCTCAAAAAGCATAGCCAAAGGAAATTTGGCCATGCACTGAACAAGATTTTATAAATGCTAGATTTTAACTTATTATTGTAGATGATCTTAAGAATTTTAAAAACATGTGAAAAATGCTTAAGTGCTCTTCAACCTGATGTCACTAAAAGTTTAAAATTGTGGATTAAAGATAAGTTGTTGGCAGTCATCCCCAGAAAGAAAGCTTTGTTTTAGGGGCCCAAAGTCTTCTGAGATATTTTCGGCAAATTGCTCATGTGGGACTCCCGCTCATAGCAACAACATCTTGTCTTGTTTTCACAGCAAAATGGCCTAAGGCATATTTTCCATAACCAGAAGTCTCAACCTTGCTTTATTTTGTTTCAGCTTTGCCTGTTGCACTGTGTCAGTCTAATAGGTACACTTCTTCAGTGTTTTTTATAAAGCTTTGATACATTTTATTTAGATATATAGTTATGTATATGCAACACACACATAGGAATGGAATGCCCATATTAAGGAAATTTTAGATTTAGAGAGTTATAATATCTCAGATAAAATTTGCCTGTATCTTATACCAAAAAATATTTCTATTTGGGATACAATCAGCCAAAAACATATTATTTTAGAGGAACATGGTAAAATTAAGGGTATAAGCTCAGCTTATACCCTTAAAATTAAGGGTATAAGCTCATGGTAAAATTAAGGGTATAAACTAAGCTGTCCAAGCAAACAAGAATTATTTTGCCTAGTTTCTATTAACTCCTAATATTCACTGCAAATATATGTTCAAAAAGCATCTTCCATTTAAAATAAAAAATGTGAGGCTTCCCTGGTGGCGCAGTGGTTGAGAATCCGCCTGCCGATGCAGGGGACACGGGT